>NW_019214132.1:0-73873 GCF_002532875.2 Varroa jacobsoni | reverse complement strand
AAAATGTTTAAGGAAAAGTCCACAGCGAGCCCTAGCTAAGGAGGAAGATTGCTAGTCATTGTTCTGGTTCGATACGGTGATGATGAAACGGGCATCGAGGTAAAGAAGGTTGTTGTCCTTCATAACGATGATAATAGTATTAAGATTGCATTGATATCATGGCTATGTTCACGCTGACGATGATCAAAATCTCGGCATGAACTAAGTCCGTATGCAGTAAAAATATTGGGGTCTGTTGTGCTTTAGATAAAGCTGTTGTGGAACAACAACATCAACAACGCATGATATATGAACTAGGGTGATAGAAGAAAGGGAATAGCAGAAGAAAAAACGATGATAATAATAAATAACGATTGGGCTAGACAAAGATGAGTGTGGCTTAAGTACTGTGGCCAGATGTAACAAAAATCGGATAAACCAAACGAAATACACATACGCTCGAGAGAACACGTACACACAATCCGAAGCACACCTTAGGAGAAGTGATATATTTACCATTGAGTGAGACAGAAATAGGATTGCTGAGGTCCACATACTGAAGAATGACTAAAGTCATTGAAATGGACTGATGGATAATCTAAGGAGGAGACTAAATATGAATATAATAGATGATATATAAATATATAGAGAAGGCTAAGGATGTGACGAGGGGTAGCAGCAAGTAATTCAATAAATGAAGCTTCAACGGTATACATCGGTTAATTTCAGATCGATTTAAAAATAGCGTTTTCTAAGCGTTCATTTTATTATTATGTACCTTACTGTAGTTAGTTCGGATCCCGTAACGACTCGCGATAACACAAACAACTAGGACAGTCTAGGTCTGCAAATACTGGCTTTCATTATCCTCTCCTTTAAAAAAAAGTGCCATGCAAAACGAGATGACTTTATCTTGATTAAGACAGCCTACTACCTTGCCGTGGATCTACTCTAGCTGAGCCTAAGCTTATTACATGATAGAACTCAACGAAGATTTCTCTTCTTTAACACTCGTACGTTCCAATATTCCATCCACTACATATCGGTCATAGCAAGAAGTGTAAGTTCCGTTGTGCTAGTTCGCAGAGAAAAGCAGCCCCTTTAACCTGATAGAAAAAACATCCAGGTGCAACAACGGGAACAAGATGTGTTGGGACGCACTCTACACAGAGTGGGAATGTCGGCCGTCTCCTTATTAGAAACTACGCTAGTGGAACCAGCGCATTACTTTATAACTCATTTCGACTCAAATGTTTGAAAAATATACGCATATCGTCATACCGCTAATATAATATTATAGGTATCACATATTGACTCCGACGTGCCACCTTGAATGATTATGTGTATATTTAATCTACACAACTTGTATGGTGCTCCAGAGAAGTCGTATTTGATCATTGTTTTATTATATATCTTCAGTCTTCCTCTTTTTCGTATGCGCTCTTCCAGATATCCGCAAAACAAACCGCAGAATGAAACCTGAAAAAGAAACGGAGCACTAGGCCATTTATGCTTAAAGGAATGGATATTCTATATAAAAAATGTGGCGTTATCTGATCTAGCACCGGCATACATTGAAAAATATTGCAAGGAAGTATATCGCCGAAATAAATTACATCCTCTATGCTGGAAGTCTTGTACATATTTGGTACATTTTTTGCATACATTTATTGACTACACCTGTACGAGAATGATATCTTATCCAAATTAACAGTCATCCAGAAAATGGTTTCTCTGAAAAGAAAAAACTTCTCGCGAGTTCCATCGCAAGATATAGTTCGAGATATAAAGCCTTGAACAAAGAATATAAAGTTTGCCCAAGCACACGTTTTATCGTCCTCTAGAAAAAGATTAGATATTTCTACACTTTCTTGCAGCATCGTCGACTATACGCTGGCCTACTATTACCAAAGTCAAACGATTTCAAATATTTGGGATGCTTATGACGCACTTGAGTTTTTAATATTAAATCATTTCCAATATATTTGCACTCATCAAAATGGCTCGCAACAAGTAATTAGACTCGAGGCTTCTGTTTTAACAAACATAATAAATACACACACATATGTGCACACACGTACCGGTAGAACAGCATTAGTGGAACAGTTGTGTGAGCAATATAAGTCCAACGGTCGTGAAATAGCTGTGCTGCCGCAAGGAATTCGTCAACTTTTTTCTGTTCAAAGGTATAAACGAACCACATAGCAAGATTGACCACAATGAGAAATGTCACCAATTCGCGGCCGGGCTTCTGATAACTGGAACACATGGTATTAGTTGTTATAGAAGGCGAAGATTAAATTGCGCTTATGTTACCTCCAAATATAATACCAGCCATAAAGAGATACTTGAGAACTTTAATCTAACCCACCAAGGTACCGAGAATTCCTATTGAAATAACCATATATTGTATTTGATGTTACATCATAACAGTTGAATAGTAGTCACAGATCATACGGAATCAAGATCTTACCTCATTTTTGTGGAGAAACTGCATCGACGCAGACCATCGATCAACATCGGGGTTTGCACTAAGACCTGGAACAACTTGAGAATTGCGAAGCAAGCGCGCAGCGTGGTACCCTAAAATGATGATAAATACTTAAATAGCAAAAATACACGCCACCGCCAACAAAAATAACTTCGCTTGTTAACTTAGGAAGATAATTAAAAATGCATTTGGTGTAAGCGCATGCTTTCAAATTTGCGCGATATTTGTGCTTTGTTTGTTGTTTGGACCTCTGGGTCAGCGTCGTACACTGGCTGGTGAAGTGGTTCTATTCAAAATACATTGCACAGTTCATTCATTATTACTAAAAAGAAGACATGAAAAGCCTCCTTATATTAATGAACTATAGGGGAAGTAACGCTACTTACACGACGCTATTGTCAAACTTATTGAATCGTTTCTAAATTAGGTGAAAAACTTTTTCGTTATGCCTTTCGTTTCCCCTGAGTTCTTGAGAACTATCTACAAATGTTATGGATCTGTGCCTTTACATCCTTAGTCTATTTCTATACGCTAGCTTACTCGAAAACGAACATTCTATTGGATGTTACTAGGAACGTGTAACATAATGTACAAGAAAGATAGCCAAATCAGCTTCAATAAAGTATACCGAAAATATCAATCTACTGGTCAAAAAATCGTGCCAGTATGTCAACATATGTAGATACACAGGTACGTTCTGCCAATGGAAGTGTCCATCAGGAAGCACTTCCGTCAATCACGAATCGAAACGAACAATTCTACCAAAAACACAGTTGATTCTTAAACTTTTTACTGCAGACTGCTAACTATCAGCATTCTCTATTGAAAGCTAAATCAATTTGCAAGCTTCAAGGCCTAACGCAGACGAACAGATTAATCGGGCCAGTCTTCGCAGGACAGAAATGTCATGCAACTAGACTACTGCTTTGGGAACGATATTAATCAAACACTATAATCATGATATCCATAAGAACATCCGGGTATATTAACGGGTAAAAGGTAATCCGTTTTGTTAAAATCTAGCCGCTTTATAGGGCATTGGCTCATTCACTTTCGTAATCAGTTGTTGTAATTTCTCATTAAATCTCCTAGAATCCACTAACTGACAGAGCTAACTAATGCTGATGAAAGTTCTCATCGAATTACTAAATACTAAGCTATATTTAGCTGCAGATTAGCTGTTAAAATGCGTCTATGAACTTAATTACATAACACGGCAGTCACCGCTTATGGTAAAGCAGTTTTTGTGTAGCTTAACTTTGGTGGCTTAGACTTCTTAGACTGACAGAAGCGGTAACTGAGTATACACATTTTTTGTAGTTAGATGAACTCGACGTACTTAGAGCAATTTCTTAGTAGAATAATACGAATGTATGTTCATTCATGTTTATTAGCTGACTTGCCCTGTCTGTCCTACCTCGCTGTCCACTGGATTTCTAAACGAAGGTCTGTTTTATGTTTACATATACTTTCCGTGCAGTTCTGCATATAATCCTTACATTGGGCATAGTTCTGCTATTACACCGTTGACACTACACGACTGATACAATTTCTTTAACAAGGCACTACCAGGTTCCGATGCGGCGGGGATACCATATGGCGGATAATATGACTTAGTGACCCAATTAATCGCCCTAAAATAAAACTGAACTCACTACAACCTATCATAATATAAACTTTATGAAACCAATCTCATATTCGTAGAGACATGCACTAACTTGAGCTTAAAATAATAATAAATACAGAAATATTTAAAAAGCTTGTCCTGAGCAAAGGTGATGCCACGTGAAGTATTAATGATAATTTCCCTCTATCTAGCTAGCTAGCTATAGTGGCTACAACAATTACGGACTCTTCTCATTACGGCGTTTCAGAAGAAATTGAATTTCTCTAATAACAAGAAGTACATGTGTTATGGCGTCAGCGTCAGCAGCAGTAACAATCGTCGACGTAGTAATGGCCAGTATATTGAATCTTCTTTCATTTAGTTCACTGGCCGGTTATTTGGCTCATCGCAAACGTCAGCCTATAAGCTACGCGCCCTCATAGTTATAAGACGTTGGTAAAGTATGCACGATCCATGCACAATATTCATGTGCGATAAAAACTGTACTATGGATCTGGGTGTTTGAACATCCCCGTCATTACTAAGTGACGCCACCGACACTGAGGCCTATTTTTTTTCAAAGGATTCGGACCTACTACACGCGGTCTTCTTAAAAGTTAAAGGAAACTATTAGATTAATCAGTTCCAGTGCCAAAGGGCTGACGTGGTAATGAATACAAAAAATACGTTTTACTACTATCGATCGTTGATGCATTACAAATATTGTAGTAAATAATAAGTATTTGCACTGTGTTAACCTTTGTGGCCAATAAAGGGTTCGTGATCGATCAAAAATAATACACTGGCCGCACCCTCAGTGCTCTTACGGTTTCAGTTTGCTTGGTCTGCTGCTTGATTTGATTAGTACACAATATCAAGTTAGTTAGCAAAGCCCATAAAAATCTACAGGACAATTTTGTCCACGAAAAAGAATTGTACGTACGTCATCATGGGTAAGTTCGGCAACCACGTTGAGGGCAGTATTAACAATGAAGAATGGGATCGGTATGACGAGAAGGCAGTCGTCAAGGAAGGTGATTGGCGCCGGATTAAACGATAAAGAGCGGGTTTTCATAAACGCCATTCCAACAGCCACGAGCGAGATGGAAATCAACATTCCGTCCTATCATTAGAAAAAAAAAAATAGACTATTAAAAAACGTATGACCACAAGAAAATAATGGGACATCGTGAAAATAAACATGGTTTAATGGTTTATACAGTGAGATGCAAAATATGATTCTATACCCCATTGTTACTTATTATCTACTATCTGCTTAGAGATGTTAGGCCTGAAATATTCTCGAACTGTCTGCAAATTCATCTTTGGCATGTTAATACTATGGCCCTACGACTTTATCTTATTTGTGTGGTCAAGTAGGGCTTTGGGAAACTTTAACCGTAGTAAAACCTGATCCCTTTTCGTATTGCTATAAACAAGTGTGACAGCAATTAAGTTTAATAAGGGACCGATAATTACTAAAACTGCTTTATGTCACTCATCATATATCCGCGCAACCATTATTTGGTCTCGCAGATCCTATTCAAATGTTCAACGAGACATTTCTGTTCGATTCGATGTTTACTTTTAATCTAATACTTAGGTTATATTAGAACATGCACTAATCTTCAACTTTATTAACATCGCATCACAGCCCGTTTCTGTAGTAGCTAAGAAGGCTTCTGGTCCACACATGACACAATATTGTAAGATAATTATCGCGAAAAACATCGCCATATTGATAACAGAAGACAAGAGACAATGGATAACAGATCGGCAGTATATTATATAGTACATGCACCTGGAAGGAACAGTAATATGCGGGTTCTTCTCATTTAAGGATAAAGTCGACATCTGCGGGGCCGTCTAAGATCATCAAGGATTAAGAATTTTTTGTTAAAGGTTCCATTTCGCATTATTATTAATATGGGTTAGATTCGCAAACTAGGAAACTACGTAAAATTATTGACTAAGCGTTAATATCAATTAGGTGAAACTGAGTGGACAAGCACCGTTCGACTCAACGAGCAGACCTCCTTGAGAATACTTGTAATGGCAATGGAGTGAACTCAGTACTATGTTCCAAAGCATGGGATTCAAATTTAAGGCGCCGATTTTGGCTAGACACCCAAATGGTGGGCGATTCTAAATGAGTAAAGATAAGCATAAGCTCTTGATGGAGTAAGTTGAAGACAAGTGAATATTTTGCAGATTAGACGCATGTGTTTAGTGTTTTGGAGTAAAAAAACTCAATGATTTACGCGAGATCAAACAAGTCACGGCCGATGTGAGATCAACTCACACATATTAAGTATTTCAAAAGGCCTTAGAGGAAAACCAACTCATGGAGCGTTTGGAAACGTTATTACATCATTGTTTGGGAAATTTAATTTGTTGAGACTTTAACATTTGACACGTTACGTAATATATATATATATTTTTTAGTAACTTTTTCGAGCATTTGAAACCAAAAAACACAGAAGACGTACTAACCAAAAAAAACGACCCGTGTTGTTTTTTAAATTAAAGGGCAACAATGAAAGATCTCTCTCGGTGATACGATTGTTTAGCTTATGAGTTTCTGCTAAAACTGATAAACTGCCGTGCAAAATCCAAGAGAGGCGCGCTGATTCAATATGCCTAAATAGAACAGCCTATAGGTTACATAGTAGTCTTTACACTCAATACGAGTGGTTAAAAAATATATAAAAAGGATTATTTCTATTCGGCGGATCTTTCTATGTTGAGTTTCATATACGCTATACCATTTTTGGGGTACTAAATCATTACTTACAAACGCTGATTACTACGATTCAGATAACTCCCAACTACTTTGAAAACGTTTGCACCATTTAAGATCACCTTTGCAAACTGACTATCAGTACTTTGCATGATTGGATACACTTTATACAACAAGATAAATAATTGACATTTGACTAGCATTCTAGAAACAAGCGCACAGTTTGAGTTATAGCTCTAACGTTGTAAGCACATACGTAAAAATAGATCACAAATTAATTGATTCAAATTCATTAATCGTCGTTGACTAAAACTTGAATGCTTTGCATCGACAGCAACGGTGTAGTACATGCAAATAAGAAAAAAGATCCGTTTGTTTAACTGTACAAATTGTGTTCTTTGTTTATTTTAATATTTTGCCATCTTTCATATATATATATATACATACATATATATATATATATATATATATATATTCGAGTGTTATCTCATTCTGCTTTTCTCATGTTGTTTGTATCAAATAAACACAGTAAATATAACTTTCAACATGGGTCTGTTTTTCCAGAATTTTCTTCGATCCAACAAGGCCGTTTGCAAGCTCATTATTTACAAAGTGTATTTGCTTATAACAGTTGGTAACATGTCATATCGCTCATTACGCCGTACTGCAACAGTCGTAATTCATTACAAACTTGATTTTCGATACCGAAAAAAAATGAACTACAGTACTCCTATATAGCAAAAATTTATTTTCGTCATACCATTTCTGCTGACAAACGTGTTCTTAACCGTAACGACTTCAAACAACTGCAAAAGTTTCTGGCACACAGCAATACATTTTACGTTCTGGATTACAGCATTCTGATTCCATGTAAAGGGGCACAGGCATATTAAAATCATTACTATATTAGCCAACTAGCAAATACTACATCTTTGCCGTAAAAACAATTTTACATGTGCTAATCGAACAGATTCTAGATCTCTGGCTCACTCCGCACTGTTGCTTAAACGGTACCATAATATTGTCCATTCGAAGGGCTTTTCTCACTAACGAGAAACGACTGTCCATTTTCTTTCTATCCATGATGGTGATATTGACGTGAACATATCACCAATTCAGTTCCGTTCAGTTACAATTGCAGTGACCCTTTCCTGCAATGGGGCACATTGAGGTAGTTGTACATCAAGTAGTTCACGAACATGCTCTAGGCTTTGTGTGTACAAGCAACGTTTCTTGTTTTGTCTCTTTATCGGCAATGTACAAGATGGAATATTGGCTGACGCTCAGGATCACAGTGCAAGTAAAGTCCAAATGTGTCTGCCCAGATGATGGTCCCTCTTTATAATGTAATCAAGTTAATGGCGATGAGGCGAGACGTAAAACGACGCTGTTCAGAATAGTTGCTTCTCCACAGCATTGTTCACTTATACTCTTAATTTGGCTATGTCGTCAGCCATTGGATGGCGCTTCAGTGTTTCGCGTTATATTTTTTTACATGCCGCCCCATTGAGGTCCCCCTGGCTGCTGTTCTCGGGTCGCATCGTCAACTGGAACTTCGTCTTCGTCATCAACATCCAGCAGCTGCTTTAGGAACTGTGGAGTCTGGATGACCTTGAATCCGTTTGGCTGACGGGGAAATACATCCTCAAGGAAATAATATACATGACCTACGCCTATGCCAATCAGGTCGACGGTCCAGATATTGTTTAGCAATACCGAAAAACCGAACAAGACCCATGGTAAGTAGGGCGCCTGGAAGTTGACCAATCCAAAAAAGTTCAGTCGAAAGTGTGGATTCCGCCGTGCCCATACGTAGACTAGCATAGTGGTAAATGCTTGGCCGAGAAATAGCATATGCACAAACAGACCAACAAAAGCTGTACACGCACCACCTAACAGGAACATCCATACAAAATCAGCTGTCCGCCCCCGAAACGAGCCCTCCTCAAGCATTCGACAGTATCGTACCGTAAAGAGCATGTTAAAAAAGAAACTAAAACCGAACGAGCCAAAGTACATGAAAGTCGTGAGCAGACGCCACACCTGGCCGCGAAGTATCAGGTTGGGGTTGAAGTAAAGCTGAAATGGTGATGCTAGATCCAGTTGAACGGCCAACGTGGTAAGAAAACATGCCGATGCGTATGTTCTAGTGACGACCGGCATCTGAAAAAATTGTTCAACAAGCACCTGCGCCATGGCGGTGTTGGTGGCGGGCTTTTTTTATTTTGATCTTTAACAACTCCGATCTAGGCGACTAAGCGAATTCAATTTTCGTTACGGCTTTACGTGCGGCTTGTGTTTGAATGTCGCAGGTTGCCAACCATGCATACATATACACACTTATAAGTACCACTTCTCCTTGAAACAGCTATGCTACGTTTTACTTGTCGCGACTGCTTTGTCGCCGTCGTCGCTGAGCTTCGTGTAGGATCGTCGATATTAAAAAAAAACGAACGATCAAACGAAACAGGATTAGTTAGTGGTATAGCAGTAGCAGTAGCTTAAGGAACGCTGTTAGCAGTCGGCAATAGGCAGTAATAATGCCCGGCTGCGGCGCCGGAAACGGTCGAGCTTGTTGGCCTGTGGGTCAATATCGCTTTGCTTTCTTGGCTGCTTTGCCGTATCGTTGCATGTCTTCTATGCTGTATTATGGGTGGCGGTGTCGAAAGATAGTTCTGCTGACGGATCACGGACGAACGCATTGGCAAAGTAGAAGCAAGCAACGACGAAACATGTTTGCCGACATTTCAGTTGATGCCTGAACTCGGGTAGCTATTTGTCAATAGATTTGATTACGCGTACATACGTACCTAACAACATTGTAGAACCGCCGAACAGACCTATTTATCTCTGTATCTTTACACAGTTCGCCGGCTATGGGAACGCGCCGTGTCCACTTCACAATTGCAATTTCGGATAAAGGCAGTGGTAAATATCGAGTGTCACTGTTACGGCGAAGAACTTTTGTTCAGGTTGAGGTGGATGTTTCCTTTTATTTTTCGTGTAGTTTGTTCTATGCTTCCGGAAATTAGTGAATCAACTCGTTCATGAAATGGTAAAAAAATTGAATATCGGATTACCGTAGAAGCTCATTACCACTCTCGTTGTTCGTTTAGACTTTTTTGATTTTGTCATGTCATCGTATAAGAGCGGTGGCAGTACGCGAACAGACCCAACAATCAGCTGAGAGACACGTCACTGTAACGAAACACCAACGATGGACGCAGCGGGGCGCTTGTGCTAGGTGACTGCTCCCGCAAAAGCTGTTTCGAGGTCGAGTCGAGTATTCCACTGCTGAGCGCTGTCTCTATATAAAAATATTTCAGGTGCCTAAACCTGCACTTTGCTCAGTATTACGATATACTCAACGAAATAGAGGGGTTGCGGCGAAGGGGGTAGAAGACCCACGGCTTCAAGCAGAAACAGACCACACAACACTTCCACTGCTGCCAAAACCACAACTAATAACCAGCGGTAGCAGCAAAGGATAGCGCAGACGCAGTGGCCAAGAAACACGGACACCCATACCAAACAAACACGTAGACGACACATAGGTGCTAACAACACAGGGAAAAGTGACCCGTTTGTCTTATTGGTTGATCTTTAGCTCAATGAGTGAAAAATTACGACGAAATACTAGAGGTGTGACTAGCACAATGCTGAATATATAATACTAAAAATAATAATGTATGATACTTCTATATATCTATTCTATACGATTGTAATACAAAAACAGGAAATAATTTCCAGCTGTGTACGTCTAGCGGCACCACTCGCTGAACCGAAGCATGCGTCGTCTGCTTGTTTGTTTGTTTGTATTAGTGCTTTGCCAGTGTGTCGCTGTTCCCCAGCCGTAAAATGACGGCCACAAGCCGAATGTAAAACTGTTCCAAGGATGACTTTCTGTCATAGGCTCGAAACTGTGTGATCCTGACGTTTTATGAATTGGAAATGGTAGAAACTATAGCTTATGCCGAATCGTCTTCGAACATTGTCGCTTACATTCAGTATAAAAGTTCAATATGAGAAGTAGCAACAGCTGAAACATTGCAGAGAGATGAACAATAATGATGATATTAAACTCAGACTTTATGGACGCAAAAACGCGTTTTTGATACATGCGGGAGATTCTTAGAGCCATAGACTTTTATTATTATATTTTTAGTTGTAGCGACGGTATTCCTATCAATGAGATTATAAACACCCATCATACATATGTGGACTAACAGATGTATGCAGAACATTTATATACAAAATATTATATCAAGATCATTCTAAGTATCATACTGAATTTTTCTGGTAAAAACATAGGATGGCTTCCTGGCAAAAGCCATTTATTATCTAATTATTTCCGTGATAACAAAACACAAGTGTGTTTTGTATAAAGATAAATATGTATATATATATATATATATATATAGATATGCTTATTTGAATACACTTACGTTGATGCGTCGGCTCAATAAAAAAATGATTAGGCCGTAATAACTGGACGGAAAAAATGCTCGTTATTAGGATATTAATTACAAATGTCCCAGGTGTAAATACACTCCCCCCGGGAGAAAGCCATCCAAACCAATGCTTAACAGCTGAACTAGCGAACCAAAGACCCTAACCAAAAAATACGTACTGCATAGAGCGAACTAATGTACCTCAAATAATAACTAGGATTAAAGTTCTATTTAGATAGCGATTGTTTTTTTTTTTTTGCTGCATCAATTTTACAGTAAAAGAGGCCATAGGCAGCAACTGGCGTGCGCTTTATAAAGTTTTTAGAGGACAGTATAAATTTGGATGAACTCACCTGAAAATTGTAGATCCGTTTAGCAATTTGTAAGTGATCGCTGCTCAGATTTCCCGTAATGACAACGTCAAAAACACTGTTGTTTGTCGAGTATTCATTTAGCACATTGTCTGGTAAGGCTCCGGTGAACACGAAAAATAGAATTACTGTAACGATCGATAAAAGTAGAACGACCATTCCAGCGAAGATGCCTGTCTTAGCAGAATGACAATCCGCCGATAGAACCAAATGTGATCGATACGTTAAGTCCACATCACCGTATTCGTTTTCCTTGAGCTGATATACAATCAAATGATTAAAAAGATTTTTTTTTATTTGTACACAACGATACAAATGCAAATCTTGCTACGTTTATTTCGTATAAGCGGATGGGAGCTCAAGCGGGCACTTTTATAGCTATCTTTATAGTAGCTACTCACCAATGTATCGGCACAATTTTTATCTAACTAAAGATCTAAAAAGTAACTTTGGAAGGAAATGGCGCTTTCAGGATCGGCTCAACACCGTTCTTCGTTGTGGTACTTATCTGAATACGTTGCTTGGTTTTTTACCTTACGTACGATATAAACTAAACTTATCTGAATTTAGTGGCGTTCGTAGACGCTAAAATCAACACTTTTTAGTGCTACATGCTATGGATTTTTGAGCAAATTAAATTAAATACGTGCCTGCAATTTCTTCGCTTTTCGGCTGCCGAGTTATCCTATATTAGTCGTAAATGCGCAGTATTGATGTCGTGTGGTTATCGCTAGGACATTAGGTTGTGTTTTAGGATAGGGCCTAACTGAGGCGACAATGTGTTCGCTTAGCTCACGACGAATCACCCAAATGCATTGCTGAATTCTTGCTCTCGTCATTTCGAAAGTGTGGCAAATATTTTTTTTATCATATAGAGAAAGCCTATGCAGGATTATAGTACTTGAAAACAAAAGGCGCTCTATCCTAGGCGTTTTCCATGTAGACCCCTCTGCACGAGCAATCAGCTATACGCCAAATATGTTGAATCGTCAACGGTAAAGCAGTAACGGAGTACACAGAGGTCACATGTTTTACCAATAAAATTTGAAAATTGTGTAGGAACCTATCGGCTTGACCCGAATTCAAAAAATAAAGCGCTTTATGCACGGGACACATTTATTCCTCTAAAGCATTTTTTGTTGTAAAAAATATAAAAAATAAGAAAAAGAAAAAATAGAGTTCGGCACGATATAGTAATGGGTCAAAAATGTATTCATAAAACCGATTTGTGATTCGTGACGTCGGACTCTTTTTCCGGTCTGCCATCACAAGCAGAATTTCAGAGTACTTAAACGTATGCTTGCAGAAACGCTTTCTGAGGCGACTTACTTACAACCATATTTTTTTTTATTATTTGAAACACGACGACTATTGAAAAGTGTGGGCCATCTTTAGTTTTATGAATGAAATCAGACACTCACGGGTAATTTCACTATTATAGAAGGCTTTTGGAGACCAGACTGTGAGTCAGTTCCAACTATAGAAATGGTATCAGCAGCGTTGGGAGTTTCAAGGCTCTGTCGTCCAGCATTCTGGGCAACCTGTCGCGGCTAAAACGTGAAGAATCGGAAGACCTCACTCTGTTTTGCCGTAGGAAAACTTTAACGTACCCAAGAAGTTCTAGGATTTACTTCAAAACGTCATTACAACTTAAAAGACGTGGGCATACAGATATGACGTGGGGGCAAAAGCACAGTAATTTTAGCAATGTGTCAGAGACAAGCTTAAGCCAGAGAAAGCTTCAAGTGTCGTGTATTTTGTATTCATGGTTTCACTGTTGCTAAGAGTGTTATTAAGAAGTTTTTAGGATTTAATATAATGGTGTTCAAAATAGACCTGAAACTTGAGGGAAGAACCAGTGGATTCTTCATCACAATAATCCGTCTCCACCGCATCCAGTCCCCTGCAACTTTTTTTCGCTTCTCAAAGTTCAAGAAACACCTCAGAAAATAAGTATTTGAGATAGTAAATGATTTCCAAGGAAAACAAGGACATAACCGAGGTCCGGATACGATTGATTCGAAAGCTGACTCAAAGTTTAGAAAAATTATGTTCGGCGGAGATTACTTCGGAGGGAACAACCAGGATACAATCAACTGGGTCAGATTCTAAATTTTCCTAATATGATTTCTTGCCATTGTATGTAGCTGTATATAGTGCCTTGCTGAGAATTTATTTGACCTTTTGAAGCGATTTGGGGGTTTAAAACGGAAATCATAGAATGATTGCGATACCGTTACCCATTTCACTATCCCGCTATTATCTGCTATACAAAAAAAGTTACACTGGCCGCTTTTAACATGCATTAGTCGAAGTAATAACAGTAAATAAACCACTTTACTATTAATACGTGGTTCTATTAAATTCGTTTTTATCGGTTGTTAACAATAGTCCCCGCAAAGATTATCTGCTCTGTTGATTGATTTCTGACTTCAAACAATTTTCTTCACCGCCTTGAGAAACAATCAAGTTATATTTATTTCTTAAGAAATCCCACGACAGTAACAAACTTCGTAGGTGCACTTAATGCAGGATTCGAATAAAATTAATTTTATCTAAGCTTATCCAATTTGTTCTCTTTGCACTCAAATATTTAAGCGGACATGCCCATACACGAGCTCCACCCACGACACGAGTCCAAAGACACGAGTCTCAATCTATCGCACCTGGGTAGAAAAAGCTAAACGCCGGAATGAACTAACATCCGTTCTTGTTGTCGACAAAATGATTCACTTACTGATATCAGGCTATACGCCAAAGGTTCAGCAGGGCTATAATACCCCGGTGAGTTAGTTTTATAGCTTCCGAGAGACTGTTTTATCAGAAGAGGAGTTTTTAGGTACTTACGTTTTCAAATGTATATAATGTATCATCAATGACTAGATTTTAAAATATATTAAGTTTCCTTGTAAAGTAACAAAATCAACCATGCTTTATTCCGTCCCGCATTCGGCCTCCTTGGAACCTGGCTGTTGAGAAGTCCATTCTCTCGCCACCTCCTAAATTAATGGTAAGGACGAAGTGTGTCTAATCGGGATTGAGATCAGGGCCATGTCTAATTTGACGCAAAACTTTGATAATAATCATCGATATTGATAGGTAAGATTACGAATCTTTTATGAAGTTCTCTATAGAGGATCTTTATCTGGTCTCTATACCTATATACAGTTGTCTCTATACCTATTTAAGTTAAACATGCATACACCAAACGATACCAATCAGCTGATCCGACATACTCTATCCTTCAGCTGATCGAGTGCAGTAGTATGGCTTGGGGCAATCTGCAGCGGCCATCGGTGCAAATTAATATGCTTGCAAACGTGAAACTCTTGTTCAGTGAGCGACCAGTTCGTCAAGGCGGGTATACATTTTTCGTTATCGCTCCGTGTGGTAATTGAAGAGTAACTCAGTCAGTTTATCTTCATGATGTGTGCTTATACACCATACGTGTACGTATGAAAACGGAACTGGCTTGAAAACAGCCTATTTAGTGGCAGGAATAGCCTGCTTATTGAGCCGTATAAACAATTTATCTGTTGGTATAATCTATTGAAGCGGGGCTAAACATTACAGAAGCTGCAACCGTACCACTCACACGAATACCGTGCAGTAAGAATTTAGGCTACGCGTAGGATTTGGAAATTTTTACTATGAATATATTCAGCATAATTGATTGTAGTAGAATTACTGTTTCGAAAAACCTTTGTTGACAGAAGGCTTGATGATGAATAGAGGTGAATTTATACTAACTGACATATAGGTTAATTTAGAATTTTTTAAACTAACGGATAATAGGTCGAAATTATTTAGCATAGTTTTCAGGTGTGTGAAAAGGAGCGCGTGTACGATTTGATTATGGAATTTTCTTTTTGATCTTTTCTGTCAATATAAGTTCTACGTAGTAACACGTTGTTGTTTTAAAGTCATTGCCTTGTTTTCTGCCCATTAAACAAACATGCTGAACTTCTAAATTTGGAACTCTCTTTTTTCTGTAAGCCGCTCCAGTTTGTTGAGCTGCTGAAGACGCCTCGGCAGGGACATTCCTGTATCTGATATTCGGTGATCCCGATATTTCACTTTAACACGTTATAGTCTATGGATATAGCGAACATGGAGGAATCGACAGATGTTGTCGATAGCATGAGAATAGTCGATTCTCAGGCGAAGATCAGCTCTCCACGAAATGTCCACTCTCCAGAAGTTTCTTCACCACTTACGCGAGAAAGAAATGAAGTGGTTTCATGCGCTGAACTATCTCCTCGGATGACGATATCTGTTGGAGAAAATTCGGAGTCAAAGGAAGCGTGTGACGAGGTTCGGCTGGTAAGAACCGCGTCATCTGAGAACTCAGCGAATTTAACTTATTATGCTCAGCAGACATTACAGTCAACCGGTACGCTCAGCCAACAAACTCCGGAAAAGGCAGTGTCTAGAACACCCGACCTTACTTGTTCATATAGTCCATTGCCTCACGTGTCTCCAGGTGCGTCCTCAGAGACAACGATTATGGCCAAGGCCGTTAATGTTACCGCCCAAGAGAGGGATGCGGAACATGGAGACTGCCATAAAGAGCAGCACTCGCTTCAAATAGATTGTGATCCGCAACAAGCAGTCGACGCTAATGATGACGCTAATGATAACAAGGTTATAATGGCTGTACCTACTTACGATTCAAGTTCAGAAATCGTAATAACAGACGTATTGGTTGGTTCTCGTGAGGCCGACAAAGAAATAAAAGCGAAGGATCTTTCAGACGAAATGACCAGTTCTCCTGCGGAAGAGAGCAGCCCATCGTGTGACGTTACCTCCCTTAAAGCAGTGCCTCTGAAGTCTCTTTCGCCTCTAAAGACAGTTCGGGCTACTTCTCCGGTGAAAGCAGTTTCTCCCATAAAGGTTGTTTCTATGCGGGCAATTTCTCCAGTAAAAGTTGTTTCTCCCGTCAAGGGTGGTTCCTTTACAAAGGTTGCATCTTTAGTGAAAGTTGCCTCTCCCGTTAAAATCGTAGTACCCATGAAAGTCGTTTCTCCTCCTTCAGGGTCTACTCCTCCTGCTGATAGTACAATATCCGCGAAATTGGAGTCATCTAATAAAAGTGTTTCCTCGGTGAAAACAGCTGCCGTTATGAAAGTGGCATCTTCTGTTACGGTGGTGTCCTCCGCAAAAACTTTATCTTTTCCACGGGTTGTATCTGAACGAGCAAACATAGACTCTGCAGACGACCCTCCTTCCACTCCCGTGAAGGAAGGGGTTGTCGTCAATTTCCAAAAACCTATGTCCAGTGCTGGATGGGGAGAGGAGGAGGCTGTATCGTCTGAAGAAGGAGCCGAAGCAATGTCCGAAGAAGGCGATGAAGGTGATTCAATTGAGACCGAGCCGGAAGTAGTCACCGAAAGAGACGCGGGATTTAAGGTTAGTGCTGAGAGACAGAAATATACTTGTTTTGATGGGCTCCAGTGGTTTTGGTGGGCCCTGCGACTGATTGCGAAGTTTAGCATGGCTTTTGACTTCTCATTTTAGTGTAGCAATCAGGCGTTCGATTTCGATTGTGTGAGAATTTTGTGAGCAGCATATAAACACGGTCTCTAGTGATTTGCCAGGTTATTATTGAACCTGACATAACAATAAACATAATAATAGCAAATAACTCGCTTCTAAACGAATTAGTACCATGCAATTATTGCCACCTTCAGGTAAACTGGTTGGCCCTCCGCGACGCAGCAACGGGTCGGTTGTTGTGGGCTACCGATGTTGATCTAGCTTGTGGCGATCCCGAGCTTCGTGTTGTTGCCAAGGTCCCAAAAGAGATCTTACATATGGACGCCATTCATCGAGAATTGAACTTCTCCACTGCTGAAAGCCTGGACGATTTCCGCCTTGAGCAACGCGTGCTATTTAAAGGCCGATGTCTCGAAGAGTGGCACTTTCACTTGGGATCTGTAGAGCCCACTTCATCGCAAACATGGACTTCTGTGTTTCACAGCACACCGGAGTGCCAGTTAATGCCGTTCGAAACTCTTAACGGCCACCTCTTTTTGTGTACGTGCTTTCTTGACGGCGCTGATCTTTTAGCCGTGTCTACAATTGAAATCCTATATGTATAAACAGTCATCTAGTTAACTATACTGATAGATATTGATAGAGTAGAATAAATTAACGGGGCTTTCACTTCCAATTTTCAAAAGTTGTATTTTGAAAAGTTATTTTTAGGCCTAATTAGTTTCGTTAGGGACGCTGAAGCGAGAATAGTTCTTTCTGGCCTAGGTTTGCAGAGCCCCACGAAAATATCAATTACTACGTAATAACACTGCTTTGCTGTAATAGTGAACGACTGTGAGACCTTATTGTCTCTATAGTATAGAGCCATTTGTTAGTAAAGACATTGAATTGAAGGTGGACTTTAATGGTAAAGGGGAAGCCAATACTGATTCAACTACATTGGCGCACTGCAACACTAATTGATTTCTTTATCGTAAGTTGCTGTAAATAGAATCGGCGTTAGAGCCGAGCAAAGAAAGGTCGTTTTTTTAAGCTGAAAGAAACTCAGCTATAACAAATGTTCCATGACAGGCTAAGTTGTGCAACTCAATCAACTTGACACTATAATTAAGCATAGGTTCAAAAAGGGTCGATTTTCTAATTAGTGAAGAGGAGCTCTAACAGCTATTTTGTCTATTACTATAATAAAGGTAATTTTCTGACTATACGTAATCGTTTGGCAGTAGTTTCACTTTTACGATATCTTTATAGAAGCCTCTGGAAGCGGCTATACGAACAAATAAAAATGAACGACGTTCGACACATGCATACATAAAAATTTAACGCAAAACTTATTTTCGCTATAGCCATGCCTTCACCAAACATGTTCTGATGTCGCAGATAAGAGGCAGGATATCAGATACGCTTACATATTTTGACTTCGCGTATAAGGGACAAAGCTATCTTGCCTAAAAGTGACAAACGGCACGGCGTACCACGTTAATGTATCCTTGTGCTTCTCCCAGCTTATGAGGCACGAGTTGAAGGGAGAGATGGAGCGGAAGCACTGCTCCGGGGTAAAGAAGGGGTCTGAAGTTCTAAATTTCGACGATTTGGACGACGGGAATCACTGTGATTGTGTATGGACCTATATATAGCAAACTGGTCGCGTGACGGTCCGTAAAGTCGAAGAGTTAAGACTGATTTCGATCCGCCAAAGCAATATTGCGATGATTTCGAACGTATGATACGTTTTAGATTTAACTGTAACAGCACCGTTACCTCCGTCACTGTAGTCGTGGCACAAAGACACTGTGTCACCACGAAGTATATGAAAGCGTGTCCTGGATAGAGGTCGCTCCTTGAAAACGACTGGGCGTTAGATAGTGTCCTACTGTATTTAACTTTGTACTAAATACTGTTGTATTGAATTTGATGCGTTATCATGAGAACACCCGATATAAATGAAGTAAATAAAGAGTGAAATATAGAGTATGTGGTTCGTAGGAGTAGGAACGGTCACGTTGTGTCAACTTCTAATAGTAAGTACACCGAGGACGTGCGTGTACTCGTTCAGGTTAATTCCGTCGGGACAGGTCACGTTAACAACGTATTCTTCCCAAATATGATAACACCTATATCAACTATTCTCTATACCACGAACAATGTATCTGACATTTCGGCTATTCGCATGTGCGTCAATTTAATACAGAATGATACTATTATGTGCCATGTGCTTACGGTAGTTTTCTGAGTATGCCGGATCGCGGAAGTTAGCTTCATATCCCTATGACACACACAACCCTATTTGCAAAGCGAATGTACTTTAGGCACGTAAATACTAATGTACCTATCATAATATCGCTTGAAAGCCTCCACTGTACCTTATCCATTTTTGAAAGCCTAGTTAGCAGCAGTTAATTTAGGTCTAATGTTGAAAATGCGTGGCCGGGTCTTTTCGGTTTATGCCTTTTGAACGTTGCCTGCTGTAATATGAAATCAATTTTGATAAACCACAGAAACTGACTTTCCTAAGTAGTACTGTTCCATAGATGCTGTGGCAGCCGTAGGCTGCGTCCAAAATAGTGTGATTTTATAAATAAAAGATCCAATTCCTTGCAAAAAGCACAGTACACTGAGCGAAGCTTCGTTTTGTTTCATTTTTAGAGCGACATTCATTAAGCTCGCTGGCACCAGTCATTACTGGGGTATGAATCAAGGCAGGTTATATTCACAGCGGTAGGTTTGTGTTTCGTTTTAATTAGAAAATGTAGAAACTTGGACCGGGGTCGCGTCAGAAGGTGCTATACAGCTAAGAACGAGCTTGATAACTTTCATTTCTCTTCCTAAAAGTTATGATTTTCAAAGGCACTGCTTGTGAATTGTGATTGCTCCCATTAGCCTTTAATCGTTTCGGAACTTTGCAAGTTAAATGAAATGAATAATTCATATTTGTTTTCTCCAAGTAGAATATGTGCGACGCATTTATGATAGAGGTTAGATGCGAAACTATATTTCTACTGAACGACATTGGCTATTGAATGAACGTTAGAGGATAACGATCTGCAGCTTTTAGGATCGGAGTTGATTCTCAAGCTAGAAAATATAAGTTAAGCTCGACCGATTTATCGGCACCATGCGCGTCACTTCCCGCCAGTGTTTGAAGCTGCTGTAACGAACGCCAGTCAAGGTGACATTCAGAGTTGTAAGAGCGTGCACTTCTTCATGGGGTCGCTTTGCTGTCGTTTCTTAAAGTCAAGACTTTCGAAGGATGGATTTCTTGTAAATTTGACTTAACGCTTCACAGATCTGGGTTGCGTATATATATATATATATATGTGCAGTGTATATCCTCTGACCTGTCAAGGACAGCGTCGTAAGATGTACTATGGCACGAGATCCTGACGTCTATAATCATACCGCTCTCTGTACTGAGGTATTTAGAAATTTCATTTAGAATACATTTTATCGGGAACTATATACTTATCACTTTTTATATTCACGGGCTGTGGTAAATATGTATGATAGTGGACCTGTAATAGATTAGCCATTGGATTACGCGTTGGTGCTGGCGTAATTCCAAATAGTTGTAGTTTTCACGTACTCTAAATGCTAGATTTAATTTGATGAATTGAAGGGAAGAAAGCAAGTACGCCTTATTAGTTATAAGAAAACATGAAGCAAATCTTCTATCCTAGTGTTTCAAGTTTTGAGAAAACGGTGGCCTAGCATACCAAACATCGCTTCATCCCAGCATAGTAGAATGGCACGAGCGCTAAAGCAGCTTTGCTAATAGAAATGAAGTCGGTTTTTGGCTGAGCAGAAAATCCTCCCTCTGCTCTATAGGCATGACGTCGCCGCTAAGATAACACTGGTGGGCAAATTTCAGTCGCAATAGCCAGAGCATTGACAGGACTGTTAACAGCATGGAACGCTTCTGCACATTACCGCACTGTTTTATTCATTAGCGTTGTGGTCTAAAGCCAAATCGCTGAAATACAGACGACAGTCAGCACCCCTTAGTCGTTGTTAGCGATTCATTTCAAGTGCAGGTCATGTCGGGGTGTGTTTTAACCTATACCTGTCAATACCCGACCCGTAACTTCCCATTAACAAGGGAAATGCGATCGTTCGGCATATTTCACTTTTCTAGGCCGCCTTTCTCAGCTCTTCCGATAGCATCAACTCTTTGATATTACGGAGTTGGTATACTCTAGCACCACATCATAGCACACATCAGAGCTTATAATAAAGCACCGGTGCCTTTGGATTCATGCACGACTACACGGGCATACAGACCTCTAGGCCTGTTCTTTGTGTTCAGAGAAACAGCCGCCCGTTCGTATGTGTGCTACTGAGAGAATTAAGTAAGAAGAAATGAATACGTGCAATGGCGTTATTTTTAGATCTAAGTTAGCAATATGATTATCATAAAAACCTTACGGCGTTTTTTGCAATCGCTCTTTTCAACTCCTGCTGGCTGGGGTCGTTGTATGTAATTGTAGAACTGAATTGTAACAGGCAGAAAGAAAAAAACGCATATGACACGCGAGAATTATTGTTGTAGACTATAATAACTACTATGAGGTCAACATGCAATGCCTGAATGGAGGATTGCATAATGACGGAGCGTCTCATGCAACAACTGCTTCATTTTTAGGTTCGATTTTGGATAATGTAGTCAGATAAAGCTCGTCGATAGGCTTGGTGGCTTTGAAGATAGAACTTGTCTTCAGTATTGATCCCTGTATGACGCGCTCGACGGTAGCTCCAGCTTCAGTTGTCTTGATGGTAGTGACATTATTGCTGTTTTTTTTTTTTTCAGCCACGTATGTGAACCACAGATATCCGTGGTTAATTCCCAAAACAGCCATGGTTAGTGTGTGATGCTTAATCGTTTTTAATTTAAGATATACGAAATACGTACGCATTTTTATTCGGCCAAGTATCACGCCAAAGTCCATGAGATTGCCTAGGTTTAATAAACTGCACCGGCATAAACAAGCGATCCATAAGAATTTTGTCAAAAGTAAAAGTTTTGCGTTATTTTATATAATAAGCGTGCAGTATCAATATGTGGAAACTACTTCAAATGTTTACATACTAAAACTCTATATAATCCTTTAGTCGTCAGTTAGAAATGTTGTCGACCGATTTCTGTTCGTGCTCTTTGATTTTCAAATGTGATCACAGCCAACCTGGGGAGATTATGTCCGATCAAATTAAACACTAGATTAACATTGTCGCAGCTGGCCGATTGTTTAATTAAAGGGGTAAATTAATAAGGGGTTGATTTTACCGAGGTCTCTGGTAAAATATACTGTTCTATCAAAAAAGAAGTCGACAGAGTAATTGAACGTACTTTTAGTGTTGATATATATATATATATACACTTAGTTTATCAGTATGAAGATAAAATCTTCCATATTCTTTATATATGGACCAGGGATAAAGAAACGCATTATTTTGCTGTAAAATCTTGATTCTTCGACTCAACGGTTTATTGGATCTTCTCACCAGGGATTTGTTTCAGATAAGCTGTACTAGAGTGCTTCTCTATGAAGCAGATGTCATCGTATTAGATTTAGAGAGTTCTCTCAAGTAAGGAGAAAATACCTGCATTTTTATGCTATTTTGTAATTTATGTCAAAGCCTAGTATTGAACATTATTATGAGGATTGGCAACTTCATAATTCAATTGATTTGAGCATATTACAAATACGAGCTTTTCTCCTGATTATATTAAATACACATTACGGTGGAATTGAATCAATAACAAAATGTTGAATTATCTAAGTAACACGAATTTAGAAAGACTCAAAATTTCACTCATTTTCGAGGCGAGTGCTCATCATTAGCCCTTGATTTTTACCATCGTCTGAAATATTGCTTAAATTTTCAGGTATCTGGGCGATGTATGCAACATGTCAACACGTCGTGGCCAAAGCTGGGTACTTTTTGTTAGTCCCAGTCGAAATGGGCAGTTTGAAGCCGCAGATCAACGATCGCCAATGCGTAACTTGTCTTTGCGGATGACTTCGCAGATTGATCTTATTATTGCGGCTCCTATATTAAATGATGTTGAATGAACATGGCTCTTAAGGGAACCATTTGTTGTACAGGAATCAGGTGAGGAGTCGAGAACTTGCCTCGTTGTTGTCTGTAGTTGATATAGAGACAAAGCATTGTAAAGATGTTTACGCGGTGTCGATGACAACATCTATAAGCATGCACATTCATCTCCTTAGGAAACAATGTCAGGTTGGCCTAGTTGTGGAATGGCCTAGTTGAGGAAGTCTGTACCAAAAGCAGAGGCCCGAAAAAAAGCTAACGCATAAGTTTAGCTTCAGATCAAGCCTTCAGGTTTGTGATTTGAAGGTCTGAAGACATACCTCTTCCTTTAGACAGCTCTCGTGGCCATCGCTTGTTAGCTATGCTAGCAACCGTAGTTTCTTGCTCGCTCACAAGGGTACGACTGCGAGAACGAGGGTCGTTGTAACAGCACCTATTTGCCCCTATGAACAGGTTTCAATAACTAAGCTTTATTACATTAAAATGCGGGTACAAGTAAATAATCAGTAACGAGCCAAACGTAAAAGAAAAAGAGGCTTACACTTGACAAGTAAGAAGGTGATTTGCCACCGTAGGGTAAAGCTCATCGTTTAGGCATTTACTAGGCAGATCATCACGATGTACTGCTTAATGGTCTAATTGCATTGTTTATCATTTTCTGAAAGATAAGTTCACTAGTAACGATTTCCTTTGATCGAATACGATTCAACGGCTAACATTTGCAACAGTAAAAATAACCTATGGCAAACGCGTAGGTAATTATTATTTTACAGATACGTTTGGAAAAGCTAAATCGCCGTCAATTTGGAGTTACGTTAAGCATACAAGCGACTCAAAAATGTCTATGGTGCCAGCAGCACACTTAAGTTAAAAAGACAGTACATCATTTCTGTAGCAGAACTATATATCGGTAGCAAACGTGACATATTGTCACATTTGCTACCGAATTCTTACTACGTATTAGTATTACGTGAGTGATCAAGGGTCAATTGTTTACATACAGAAAAACGTAACGACTCCATTGCTATCTAGACAAAACTATAATCTGACTACTTGATGTTGTTATCTAAATACATTAACTATCTATTAGAATAAATAACATTACTAAGAACAATCAATTAGAAATTAGAAATACGTGAAGCAGAAAATGAAAAGATATGCGACTATGCACGACTCAGAAGATATAAAAGATTACAGAAATATTACTTTTTTGTCCAATTTAAATGTAACAACCTTTTAGTTTTTATCTTGCCTTCTATCATACATATCAGGTATTTCGTTCATAAAAGGACTTCCGGGTGCACTCTGTGCACAACTAACGTCATCGAAATATGAGCATTCGTAGCGCGTCGTGCCTATCACACCAGATGTGTGACTTTTCCATCTATGGCTTCTCAAGGTAAGCCGACAGTGGGATATGGTTGCCCGCCAGCTGCCATAAGAAGCATAATTACAAGGACTTAGATCGAAAGAACAAGCGTACAATTTAATCCAAAAAGTAATTGAGGAAAAATCGCGATGAGGCCTGGCCTTGTCATCAAGAAACTGGCTCCATAGGTTTCTTCAACCCGTTACCTCGAGTTGAGAAACGCGAGATAACGTGCTGCATTCACCATTTTATTTCAGACGAATATCTCCTAGTACTAAAGGCAATGTTTATTGCAAATACTACCATTACCTTACATTCGAAGCTACTTGACACTACGAGTAAAGTCTGTCCCTTCGCAGCACCACTATTTGCTCGCCTAATTTCTCCTCGGCTAGCGGTAGAGATTTAACCATGCCTCATTTATGACGATCACGTGCTTTAAGCGAATTTCCTTGTTATTTAAGCTTCGGCAAATATTTCGTAGAAGACACCACACGCGTTTTCAACTGCCTAAATCCGACTGATGGGGGATCAATTTTTTACTCAGTTTTCCAAATTTTCAGTATTTGAACTATAATAGGGTTCATGCTCGCGGCAGGCGTTCTCGTCCCTCTGAATTTGACGTATTGTCACATCTTCGCTGTTAACACTTTTAGGCTTGTCCTCAAAACCTTTACACCAGTGTTTCTGCTTAAGGCCTCGTTCCATAATGCCTTTATCAACATTTGATAAATTTCCGCAGCGCTGTAGCCTTTGATGAACAAAAGCTTGGCGTAGAATTTTGAGAATATTTTTCTTAAGCTCACTAAAAAAATTTCTAGAACACTGAAATAATTATTAGCCAACGCTATTAACGGAGTATAGCCAGATTTGCCCGTAACAACGTGATCCTTCTTTGCACACACCAGCGGGAGAAGTAGAAATACACTTATATCATAAAGTGAATGTTTGATTGAAATTTAATCAATCCTTGACTAGGTTCATTGAATTAATATTCCTCGCAGAGTGACCAGGTGAACCGTTGTTACCATATGACGGTAAGCTTCAGTCCCTGACATGCAAACTAGTTTTGATGCCTTACGTTCCCATGGACCCAACAACTCCTAGACATCGTCATAGTCTCAGTCACTTTAGCCGTTTCTGCTTGTGAAGCAAAGCCAATTAACAAGCACATAAACGTCACTGACTTTAATTACTCCCTTGTTCTATCAATCGGAAGCTTTACAGGCTACATTTAAAGCCTTACCTCAATGCAGGGCCATCACATCGTTTGTAAAGTTACTTGTTGTTAGTATGCAACCTATCTCAACAACAGCATCTAAAAGCTAAAGGGACCAATAAAGAAACAGAAATAAAATCGTTTTGATTACTCGAGCAATTTCATCTTGTCTCAGCTTTGATCCTACGGACATGATAGCCAACACGTATACTGACTCGGTTTTTTCAAATCTATTACATGTTTATTAAAATGTCAGCCCCGCCAATCCAACTACCAAATATCTACGTATATGGCCAATTGTCCTCCTAGGAAGCGGCAGCAACCACTTGTTTTGCCTTGCGGCGGTATTTTATATCTAGTATTTAAATAAGAGTGCATATATATGCAGCCTGTTCTAGCGCCCTAAATGTTGACACTTAACAAACCACCATCGCTATTCCTCGTCAGACGTTTCTATGAATAATCCTAGAAAAATGAACACTTATTATTCATGCAATGTCGATCACGTGACGTATTTGATGCGTCAAATTAAGATCAAATAAACAAGCCTCTCATGAACTAATTCCGTTTTCTATGTAGACTTACCCTGGCTTCTAGATGAGCGTGACTTGTATGATGCGAGCTGGTACTGCCGATATTAGTCCAGATAATAAACCATACCCCAGCCATAATAATGCTGAACTCGATGGTAAAAGGGTACAGATAAGCGAGTAGTGGAAGATTGGCTGGGAGGCTTGCTACGCAATCGAATGCTGCACGTCTCCATGTGGCGGGATACGACAATAAAAAAACGCACAAAAGGGAAAAGTTAGTGCGATTATTTAAGGTTGTCAAAATAGTTTAAGTGCTACGATAACCGATTAACTTGATGGCGCGAACCTATCAACCGAATGGTTAGATCGCCTACAGGCAGCTGCGATGCGTTCAAGCAACAGGTCTCTTTGACCCATTCGTTTTCCTAGATTGTGGTCAGTTGCCAAGCGCAAAATACACTTGCCATTTTCAGAGACGTGAACTACTCCAGCATTTTCATCCGTGCCGCTATGTGAAGCTTGGGCGTCAAGGATGATCGTGCGAAACCAGGATATGATGGACGTTGCAATTATATGCATAACCCCAAATCGTGCCCATGGGGTAAAGTGGTTTATGATAATCTGCAATATATGTTAGCAAACACCATTCAACGTATTTCGTAAGTACTACTTGGTTCGAAAGAGATCAACCCGCTGCTCGATTTTGAAAAAAGAGGAAGTCGGTTCGCTATCCGCATATGGAATTAGGTATTTACAAATACTATGCGTCTCGTAAGAGGAAGCGTATTTGCCAATCTGGGCAATGAAATGGCAATATTTATGTGATCTTGGTCCTAGATTTCACTCGTTTACTTACGTGTGAATACTTGAACACCATAAAAAGCTGGTAGAAGCTATACAGTGGTCGAAGGACGTGCAGTGCGAGAAACCCCCCGATGTGACAGACTGAGGAAGGTTTAGTTATTAACTGCAAGAACAAATACATGAATTGTACTCATCGTATGAGTTATACCCGTCGAAGCTACAAAATAGCTTAAACCATACGACATAAGTGTTTGATAAGGAATTACGCGAAGAAATTTTTCAAACATAATGCGCTAATATTGGCTGAAACACGACAGCTGATGACTAACAATGAGTTTTTCGTACCTATTTACGACGTTGATAGTAGATAGGTTAGAAATAGAAGGCTCCTAAGGTTTTGTAAATTTGACATCAATATGTGTAAATAAAATCCTCCTCCCTTTTTATTCTTATATTAACTTTGAACATCAACGTAATAGTAACTTGTTTGTCTTACGAGGACGCAGTGGCTGTCACTGTCGCTCCTACAGCTTCGTTAGGTTTATTCAGTTAGGATCATTTTTAATTTAAATCGTATAAATTGTTTTACCTTTGCCAATATAAGTCCTTCGTAAATAAGGTGACCAAAGCAAAAGGCGGCCATCCCAGTCTTAAGGAAAAAAGATCCTGAATGACGGCCCTTTTGAAATCGATATCGAGGATAGCCACCTAAAATTGAAACACAGAACATTTTCGTGTACATTTGCTTGTCTATTTATACGATTCGCATAATAAAGTGAATTTGTTCGCCTATTCTATGACAGAAGCCTGAAAAAACCGGCTAAAAAAAGATCTCATCAGGTCTCAAAGAATAATTGGCTTAGCGTTCCGTTGAAGTAACCGTATTCAGGCATTTCTTTTTAAGCGTTAATGTATTTTCGAATAAATCTTTTCAACAATTCGCCAATGACTGCCTTTACTTTCACATCTTCCTTTTATTTGCAATCAAATACCAAACGAATTTTTTTTCTAATTTTTTCCACCAATGTCGTATTAAAACAGGGAACAAAGAGGATGACGTTTCTGTATTTATGCATCTCCCTTTTCGTTGAAGCTTAACAATTTGCGAAATGATTTGTGTTACCGTTTTCACGGCAAGAACTCTGCTCTCTGCGATATTTTTCTGAAAGCATTTTTTAAAGAAAATGGCTACCGACAGGTGGCGCCCTAAGAAATTCAGAATTAGAGGGATCCATCAGCGCCTATTGGCATGATCTAAGTATCGGGATGGTGTAGTACCTAGTACTTGACTTTTTATAAGAAGAGTTTTTTTTTCATATTTTTCTGCTATGTTTTTTATTATTTTAATTTATTATTATTATTATTATTATTATTATTATTATTATTATTATTATTATTATTATTATTATTAAATTAATAATTATAAAAATAATCATAATTGACGAATTTCATAACTTATGGTTTCCTCTATGCAATTATAATTATGCATCTGGACCGTTTAGCAATTTATCAAGAAAAAGTATTCGGATGCTAGCCAAAACGCGTCTTAATTTTCCTTGTGAGGGAACTCTCGAGGCACATGTATTTGCAACACCGTCATTTATTGGAAGCGCTGCAACGAAGCAATGCACTAAAGTAAATTCGGCAGGACATTCTTCAAGTAAATTGGTTTCTCCAACTGATTATGTTTTACGTAGGGCTATACAAAGTCTTTTAGAAGACCAAGATATCCTGTCGAAATGTATTCTTGCTCACAGCGAGTCTTACGTCTCCGTGCTGCATTCGTCCTGCTCCTTGTTTTCCTGCAGACAACACCTGGGTAGATAGACTCAAACACACAGTGCTGTGGCGATGGTAGGTGCTAGCAGGATTTTTCCCATCTTCACAGCAGGCTCTCAGGGAAGAAGTACAATGCAATACGACACTACAGCTGTACTCGGTCTTAAAAAGACTAGAATTTCGAATTTGTTGGCGCCATGTTTCCCATTCGTATGGGTAAATATCATTGATCTAAGATCAATAGGTTGGGTGTCATTGTGACTTATTTTACGGGGGGTTCTGTTGTGGCATGGCGTCACTATCTGTGAAATACGATCCACAGTGGGAACAGCCATGGAAAAGCTTTGTGGTACTCAAGTGCAATTCGTAGAATTTTCGCTTTACATTAAGTGTTTGCTGAGCACATAGTTGGTTACTCAGGTAGGGATAGCGCAACAGGTCTTAGAGGAATATTTAACAGCCCGTAAAACTTCAAACATTCATAAATGTGTAGTATCGATAAGGGAGAAGTATTTTCATCCCCGATGGAATCTATATGGGACAACCACGCGACCAACTTAAGCATAGAACGTATCAGATTTGTACACCTGTCTGCGCAACGGAACTTTGATGCCACAAACGTAAGTATTTTTTGTTATATATATATATATATATATATATGTATATATATTATATATTAGATGGTCGGTATCTATTCGATGTCATCCCAACGATGTTATAGGTAACGTTAAGGCGTGAGCTTGGCCCGCACTATTCCATTTGTTAATTGTCTTCACTTTTCGAGACTGTTAAGTCTTCACTCTACTGCGGCGTATACTGTCATAACCTGGTAATATCTTCGGGGCATCTGAATGTTTTATAGTCGGTCCAAGGCGCCCTGATAATAAACGTATTGTATAAAAAAAAAAAAAAAAATATTATATAACTTAAACCATTACCTTCTTCGTTTTGCCACTCCGGTTTATTTATTGTTTCGAGGACAACATCAGTAGTCATTGAGACACGGTCCGTATCGCGTCTATATCCGTCGAGTTGTTCCAATTTTTCCTTGATGCGTCGGACGACGTGGCTTTTGTAAAGAGCGATGTCCACTTGAAGAAAAATCAGCCACGCGATTCCGATCACGTATGTAGCCCATGAAAATATCTAAAATGTGATTAAAAAATAATATGATTTTGAGGATACTGGGAAGGTGATTGTTAACTCCTGCGAACTTACAGGAACTCAGTTGTATGCAATCGCAATAATTCCCATAAACGTATATATATATATATATATGCTTTCCAGCTACTGGTTCTGGGCCTATGTAGATGTAGAGGTGCATTTACTTATACATTTAAGATATAGCATTTGTTCTATTATGACTCGACCGCGCTTATCCAGGGCATTAGCTCAAGGTTGATAGTTTTCAGCGTTCTGTTGGCCCAACGTTACGCGATCTTCTCGTGTGGGTTGAACACTATTCCATTCTTTTTAAAGCCGACGTACAGGTCTCACAATCCGGCTTTTGATGATCAGGCGTGTTTTGCAAGAGCCCGCGGCAACAGACGCACACAACGAGTCCTCTCATCATCCTGACGTACACCCTGTTGTAAGCCTTTGGTCTCAGCTTACGTTATCAAGCTAGATGGTGCTTACATAACGCGAAACTAGCACAGTTCGCTGGACCTGCAGGAAAAGTCGGACTTCTCCGACGTATGATCTGGAACCATCCGGATCAATTAAGCGCATGAGATCATCCTTGTCGCATGGGAAAGCTAGCAAGGGCGTTAATCTTCAGGTTCTTCGAATGTTGCGCAAGAAACCTGCAACCCGAGCTTCAAACCCAGCTCCTCTAGCCGGAACAGTTTGACGCTCACCAACTTTCTAAATGTATCGCTAAATGACAGACGACTTTTTTCGGCAAATCTACTTCCTTCGAAAAAAACACTTATATGGTTTCATGTAAACCTTTCTTATGCTTCTTCTTCACCGATTTTGAAATCCCGCGTTTGGCTTGATTATCCACTACTTGCGAGTATCTACACGCCCATTTTACGATCTGATCTGGTGCTTATTTGCGAACAGGCCGTACTTCTCAGCTTATCGCTTGAGCTTCCTCCGGGGGCGATTCGATATCAGCCAGTCGTTCGAGAAACTGCGACCATATCGCTAGCAATTCCACTGCTGTCAGCAGAAGCGGAGCGAACTGACTTAGCTTTGGCGTTTGATAGCAGGGACGAGCACTCAGCGTTCACATAACTGTAGCTCTATTCAAGCATTAAGAATATCTCATCTATAAAATATAATACAGTAATAAAAGTTTAGACATTTAAAATACAAGTTTTTTTCCTAGGAATCATCGTATGGGTCCGGCAAGAACAACTTAAAATTTACACTAATAGCCTTCCAGCCACGCATCTTATTTGACCCAAACTTATTACTAGCAAACTTATTATTGTGATAAAAATAAAACCAATATACTTACATTGGACATTCGATATAGGTCGGCGTTTTAGTGGATGTACAGGGCATATATATTTAATCATACATTATATAGGAATCATTGCACTATTAGGGGTGTGTAAATGTCAATGCTTGTAAATATGGACTGCTTACCTGGTCAGCGAATCTTGTGGCTTTTACGCTGGAAGAAACGAGGGAAAAAATCGTCCCCAGAGAAACAATGAAGGACGCATAAATGACACTCATCAACGCAAACAGATTTTCTCTGTAATAAGTTTAATAAAATTCAGATAAAACTGCTATTAATTATCTTGCCGTATCTATCATCTCTCAACTATCGAACCAATCATACGTGCTATGCTGGAAATCGATGCATACTGCAAAATGTTGAGCACTAAATGACCATTGGATCGTGTTATTTTTCGAATCGATTTCCGCACTCTTGAACCTGTCTCGCATAGAAACCACAGATCTTACGGCAGTGTCCGATTTAATCGAAGAAAAAGGCTGAAATTACTGCTTCAGGCCTCGCCATCGAACAGAAAAGGTTTATTGACTTATTAACTAATATATTTGAAATCTTCTAATTAGTTGAAACTTTTCAAGTATTATACCGCACGTCCTCTTTAATACAGTAGCATTAACTAGAGGCCGTACTAACTTATGACATAAAATGAAGAATTACCGCTGTATAAACGCTTCACCCGATTGAATTTACTTGCTACGATTCTTTTGACAGCGTTGAGTCGGTAGCCTTTTTAAAGAAGGATGCTGTTTCTCGGAAGTGTCAGGCTATTTATCGACAAAAAGGAGCTGAGCGGATACAACGAAGCTGCTTGGCCCAGTTTTTGCGTTTCCCGAGCATCGGCTGGTGCCTGTCCGCGCGAGTTACAGACATGGCAAGCAGCTAACCTTTCTGGCTCAACCGTACCGTTGATAAGGATTTATATGTTTTACGTATTCAATCTAAGAGTCCAAACGATGTTAGTTTCTAGTTCTACTTGTACAGCTGAATAATCTTGTTCCTGCTCTCACTAAGAGGAGCGAGAAAAGCGCGAACCGTGGAGGAGATAGAAAGGCTTCCTTCTTGTCGCTTGGATATAGAAGTTGATTTTCTGTGTGGAGAAATACGCATTCAGGATGCCAATCCTTTGATTTTTCTCTACTTTCTTGCGCCTTTTTTTACACACTCGTCAATGAGGGGAAGATACAGGCGCGCCTACGACAGGATGAACCAAGACGTGCAATATGTAAAAAGACAGGAGAGACATACCGTATTGGATGGCGCGTCCAAATTGAGAATTTTTTTATACTTTGGTTTGAGGCCTAAGCAATAAGATATTTAAACAAAATGTTTTGCATATGCTACAAGTGAAATTTCCGGCGCTCAGAATTATTCAATACAGCCACTGTTCACCATAATTACAGTTTCATCTTGCGCCTCAAACTACTGATGGATATTCATATATTTAAATACATAATAATATGTGTAAATAAATGATAAATATTTTTTCTTTAGTTCTCAAAATATAGTTGTAACTGTGCGTTAAGCGATATTGATACGTACAGACTCGTCAAGTATGCTACATAAGAAAATTAACGGAATTAAGTTCTCAATTGACAACAGGCCAAAAATTGGCTAAAGAGTTGAAAAGGTACTAAATATCGTTTCTAAAAAACGTTATCTCATTTAAATATTCTGACTATCAGTTAATGCTCTACTTTCTAAAACGTTCGCTTGTAAAAAAAAGGTGTATCACAAATGCCCTTTTGATGGTCGTTCGAGCTCTCAAATTTTAAGCTGGCAATAGCGTCTCAATTTTGGGCTAGAAAAAATATTAGAAACTTATCTTGCGCTGGGCATTGCTCAAAATTTGAAAAAGAAACGCAGAATTTTACACCGTGACGTGTTTGTTTTCTCGATGACAACAAGCTGGCTTCCTGGGGCTAGCAGCCAACAATATATGCCTGTTACGAGAAACAGCCGGAACTATGCAAGGGATATTTATGGTGTATTTGTTGTTACTTTCTACGGTTCCGTTTATTGTTATCATTACACAGTCGTAAGTTTCTTGTGGAGACTTTCTAAATATTAAGGCAAACCTGCTTAACTTGATGTTTGCCTCATTTCGAGGAGGGTGCCCTTATCTTTCCATCGGTTGGTATCTTCCATCGCCTAGGGGGTTTGACTTCACTTCGTGCTCCCCATACACCGTCGCGATTTTTTCTTACGCGTAACGGATATGATCCCGCTGTTCCCAAAATCAACTGACGTGTTACACTATTTCGGGCGTCCTGCGCCATCGAGGCGTCCTCTATGAGCCCGCGACAATACGCCCACACAATTAAGTTCTCAAAGGACCCGAGTCACATCTGTCTGTTGTTGCAGCAAAAGGGTCAAATTCCACCTCCTTCGAAGGGTGGATTCGTAGATTCCTGATCAACGGACAGAATAGGAACGTTCTCAGCTTTCTCCTGTAGGCTGTCACACGTTTCAGCCGCGTACATACTCTCGTTCTTTAGACCATATTCCCCGGCAAATATCTGTCTGGGTGGCCTTGATAGCAGGGTGCGAAGACCAGATCTTTACTAATGTTCGCAGAATTGGTCGAGCTCCCCTCGAACTGGCTCGACATACGATTCCTTCGTGGAACATGAAGCGAGTTTTGCGGGAAATACCAGGGAAACAGTCATAATCATCCACGATTTCCGCCACTCACCGGAAGCTTGTTAGGTGATATCCTATGATCGACACACTAGCAAGGTATTTTTGGTGCCGGCCAGTGAACAACCGAGCTAGACAACCACAATTCCTATTGGTGGAAGGTGCGCGTTATGACGTCTTTTGGAGCAACGCTAGAATTCGCTCTTTGCTGGGCGCAATTTGAGAGGGGACTTCGGGTTTCTCCGTCTTTCGCTCCGGACAAATCTAATTAGTCGGCGTAGAAATTCCCAGCGAGTCGGTTTCTTTCGAGGAAAAGCGCTCATACCAACTTTTGCACGTCTCCTGTGCACCGGATTCGAACCGAGCGCAGATCATTCCTAAAAAATATCCGCGTGGACCCCTCATGGCCTAGTCCGGTGGCTGTCTTACTTTCTCTACAACCCGCTGGCACTCCTCGACCCGTCGGTTTCTTCCCGTCGAATACTAGCGGCGGCGGGACGACTCCCAGTTAGTTATCCGTTCTATAAACTCGTCCCCGTTTGCATCATCCGCTACCCCATTGATGGCACCAAAATCAAGCGAACCGCTTTAGCTCCGTCGTTTGCTGGCCAGAACGACCGCTTCACAGTTACTTTCTTTGATCTTACATCGCTACAGACGTGTAATTACTGATAAATTAATATTATAATCTTTGCATCATTACAATACGTATGATCGTATTCGTGCAGCTCAGTATGCAGAGTCTTACAAACTGGTGACGCACGCAATTTACGTAGGTAGATGTGACACAAATATCGACCATATTGTCCTAAGTATATTACGTATTTATCCTGTTTTTAGTTTTAACTGGCTTTTAAAATTTGCAACCGTTTGTAGTGCCTAGAGTTCGAGAAGTGCAGTTAACACTGTACAATTTTTTTCTGCCCAATTAAATCGGCTTAAAAACGAGCAAGTTTACATTTCTATAAGGTGTTATTTACGTCGTTCTGGAAAAATGTTATTATAAATCAACACTCATATTTATTCGCTTTGTTGCTTACGTTAACTAACCTTGTCTTTTCTCTCATTGTGTTCGTGCTGGAATTGGACGTGACGATCGTGTCATCATATGTCGGTTCCCTACCGGAATTACCATTTTGCATAGAGACACTATCACCTGGTCGGGCCTCTCGATATATGACCCTCGATGAAGAATGAGGTTTTGAGTATGCTCGGTTCGCTAGTTCTGTCCCTCCATAGGCAAATACACCGTCTGTCAGTTTTGTGCCAGACAGGTTATTTAGGTCGGCTTCACTAGACGAGAGCCCACTCTACACGAGAAAAAGCAAGTGTTTAATTTGATATACCTAAATCCTAACGACACTCTGTACTTCGACAACGTCTGCGTCTTTAATTCGTCCTTTTATATTTTCGTTGTCTTTGAAACTGGAAATATGAAAAAAGAATTTATATAGAATATAGGCTGCGGAGACTGACCTTACTTTTTTCACGCTTTGATACTTACGTAACCTGAGGGGCCCAGTCTATGAAATTCGTGATATAGCAAGAGATACTATCATAAACAACGACTCTAGCATGGACATTGAAATGTACCTTATTATGTCGATCATATGACTCATATAATATAGATTTTTATACTATGTAGACTTTTTGCTTCTATGGTTAATGGCCTTATCAGGTATGGTTATGCAAAAGCAATTCCATTGTTAATTTGACGCAGCATCGTACCGCTTTCATCATACGCCATAGAAAATCTTTCTGACGCAAGAATGTGTTCCTATTTCGATGTTCGAGACAGAGAAAAATTTAGATTGTTCGGACAAGCGGCCGTCTTCGTGATAGGATAGTGCATAATATATTTTCCGACTAAACTTAAGGACACGTTGTGGCCTAAGTTCGAGGTCGTGGTCGCACTTTCTTTTGTGTTGAAAGCCACTAGTCTGGCTGAATAGCTAATCGCGGTACGGGACGGAAAAATTCAAGCATTTAGTATAAACTGACGACATAATACTTCATTGAAAAAGACCACGTTCCGATTCTATAAGAGGCGCGATTATCAACGTAACTCGGCTTTAGAAAGAAAAATAGAGAAAATTTGTTTGATGGAACTCATTGAAAAACAAAAGAAATGATGGTCAAGTTAGGCTTCACATCCCTATTTCGTTCCCATCAACAAGTGCAATCGAAGTTCACACTGACGCCGAGTTGCTTTGGGCTGTTTCTCAACGTGTCACTGAACGTTACGAGTCCTTGTCAGAGCGGCTGGAAAGCAGGTAAACGAGTTTCTGCCGGTATTACAAACCCAAATTGCAATTTCAAACCTTCGACGTGCGAAAGACTTATCTTTTTTTCATTAAAAGCTGACGGCGCCTATACTTAGCCTAAAAATCGTGCGTACGAACCCTGTAGCTGGCCTGTGGCGTCAGACCCTTCAGCCGCGGGAGGCATCGTGGCGTAAGAGTTGCCATCATAGTTACTATCTTCTTCGCTCTTAATAAAGGATGTTGAGTAATTTCAGTTTAGGAGTTACTCTAGCAGGAGGACACTGAGCTTACCAACCGCGAACTTTACTACTGTGAGACATCTACCGCAGCCATGGAGAATGCCAAGACATGGTTTAGCATTGATGTTAACAGTTGGTCTCAAATTGTAAATCAATCAGTATTTGTTGTCGACAGAAAGCAAAGCATGACCAGACGCATTGAACCGTTTTCAAACAATTGCTCTTAATTCTAGCGTGCATCCTCTAGCTTGTCCGCATTTTGGCCTGCTCGTAGAAAAACGCCGTGACTAGTGACGATTGAGTCACGGTTGGTACGACAAATATTGATATTATTTCCAAATACATATGCAGAGAATTATACTAAAATATCAATGGTTGTTCTGTTAGGCCCTGATAAAAGAAACATCGATTTCAAGTTAAAAGGTCCTGTGAGCTAAAGTATTTTAAAATGGAAATCATCATCTCGTGTTAAATTATCCCTTCCCATACACTCGGGAGGCTTCCCATACCATTGACTGAAGGTTCTGAATATTCTGGCTGCTGCCGTTTTGAGGTAGTTGTTTAGTTGGTGTCCTGCGGGGGTTCTGAGAACCTCCTTTGACTGTGGAATTGATGGGGATGCTGGAAAATCTTCGTCGATATCGTGTGTACACGGGCGAGGACGTAGCCAGGTCCACCTGTAGCCGGCCTCGTCTTGAAATATTAGGTGTGAAAAAAATAGAAAAATATAGCTGCAAGTAATGGTAAAGGTAGTAAACGTATAACTATAATTCTACAATTATCGAAGAGAAACTACAAAATAATCACATACCAGCAGGGAAAATCTTTATATTAGTGCAAAATATCTGCTTTGCATTTTTGATCAAGGCTGAAAGTTAAAATACAGAGATAGAAAAGTTAGTTTCACGCCGCGCTGACGTCTTGTTCCCTATCATGCTCATTGAAATATGTGGTTAAGAGTAAAAGAAGGGCCTTCATGCATTAGATTACTCTGTAACTTTGAAATTAGGAACTACGTCATACCTAAAGTAGCACGTAAACATCGGCATCAATTATAGACAAGGTTTCATTTATTTACTTTTCATAATAGTTCAATCACTCGAGAAAGCGTAAGACCTATATGCGGTGGCTTAGTAAAGTAATCGCAGAGAATGTGCCTATGGATCAGCATTCATTCTGATGTGGCTGACCTGCGATGCCGTCGAAACGGCTATTTCTGAACTGTATGGTCGAATCTAACTCGGACTCTGATGATTAGGATACGGGTAGTATCTTATGCAGACTCGTATCCGAGTAGGCAAATGAGATCTGCACAATTTTCCAGCGCAGTATGCGCCACACAGATCCTAGCTTCTGCAGATTAGATAGGAAAAAACATTATATTTACTGAAAGTGAGACAAGATTCCTATTTGCATACGCTTTCACAGCCTAACAGAAAATCTGCAGACAACTCTGCTTACATCTACCATATCGCCATGAATGCACGACTTCTGTTTGGATATATTTGCGCAGGTCTGCCCGGTTACAGGAGCGTTCAGTCTCGTGCAGATAAACAGCACGAGAAACAGATCTTTTTCTAATACCTCTCCTTCTGAGTCGGCAGCGAAAACAGTCGCAAAGCCGAACCCACTAACGAACTAACAAACGTAGCTGTATGATGTCTCACCTGCGTACGCCTAGCCCCGTTCCGTCACGCCATGTACAAACACCCAGATTAACATTAAGCATCAGAAAAAAACGGAAGAAGTGTTCAACTTTTATTTATGTTAAATTGTTTTTATTGCGGCTGCTCGGGCGCACATCCGATTGTACCGTGTACATTGAGGTGTACTGGTAGACTGCCTGACCGGCGAACTGACTGACCTACAAACTTTTCCAAACGTTGAACTACACAAATAGTCCGCTCGGGAGACAGGGGAGATTATTGCGGTGTCTCATTTTGCCGTTCCTGGCTTGACGCAGCTCCTTTTCAGTGAAAAATGACAGACATTTCGATCGATCTCGACGATTCATTCTTTTTTATGAGTTTCTGGCTTTTCAGAGCTATAAATGGAATAATATTTGGAAAGCGATGACAGCGTATGACGGGCTGCATTTAAAATTCGGCTAACGTAAGCCGCTACGTAACACGTCGCAAACGAGACACGATAATTATGGACTTTTAACCTTGATCACATTGGCAAACTATTGAAGTTATTATGCTCTTTTACTAAACTATAAGCGGATTAAATGCTTTTTCATTGTTTTTACGCCTTAAATGAAAAAAAGGCCTAACAAGATAATGATTTATCTAAACCAAAACGAGACAGACTTTACGAAGTGCGCTTTAAATATGTACTTTACAATTCCTACTTTCTGTTAAATTATAAAAACATATCCATTTTCGGCGCTGTTAGCTTCCAGTAAAACTGTTAGTAAACAACTTACTTGTAATGTTGAGTAGCAATTGAGACAAAAAAAAAGTTTCGTTCTCGAAAAGTTGCGCAATATAATTAGGTGTTAGACAAGAACCGCTCTATAAATGTTTCTATCCAGGATTCTAAGCTTCAAGCGCCTTAGTGAGCATAACGAACATTTAAATTTAGGGCAGTTTCAACATATTGTTGTTAATATTTACATACGATATCAGGATCGAGACGATTTGTGACCCGCAATCTGCGTGCTTCCAGGCGCTTATCATATAGTACAGTTAATAACAGCACTGAAATATTTTCCATGCATGTGTTTTTTTCCATATTTTAAAACGTACCTGTTTTTCCACACACTTTTATTTAACTTTTGTGACTCTATATAGCGTCGTTGTTTGCAGTGTTGTAAAGATAAGCACAGCTTTAAAACTGGCTCAGCGTGCGCTCCCACTTACTACATACATTATAGAATCGGCCAACGCCGTAGAAACAAGCATGCTATAAACACGTTTGCAATCTTGTTTTTCGCGCTGTCGATTTATTTCTACGGTTCTAAGTCTGAACACGAACCCTAGTGACAAACTGCCTGTGTAATCACATAAGCGCATTGACCAGTTGCCCCAGCGTCTATCGCTTGAAGCTTGAGACGCAATTCTACTGCTGTAGTTAGTTGAATTTAGTTTCCGATGGACAACTGTGAACAAACGCTTTTCACGACGTTGCCTTATCTGTGCAATGCAATCTGGTGGGTTAGGTAGGCCAGGAAAGAATGGGCGGGAAAGATATATTTACATACCTGTCAAAGGAGAACTCAGAAGACGAGGTTTTTGGACCCTGAAAACGATTCGACCTATCGTCAAATACATCTCCTAAAGAACTTGCCCTGGGAGCGTTCTGAAATGTCACATTTTCAGAGTTCATTCGGGTACGACTTTAGTTAAACTTTTGCGACATTGCTGAAGTGGGTTTGCTCGATTCCTTTTTGCACGGGTTTTGCTAGAAAAAATGAAGATTTTTCAGCGCGGAACAGTATTTTCTTTCTAAATTAATCTTGCACTATTTCAGCTATACATAGGTATACTTCCCTCCAGTCGTAATACGTCACATGACAAATACACTACCCAGTGAGAAACTGTCAAATAACAGATCTGGTTTGTGGACCGCAGAACAATGTGCCATTTCTCTCTCTTCAACAGTATATTTACGCAATGTCACTCTTTTTTACTTGAAGAAAATAGGTACCGTTCTACCATTTCTACACAGATTCGTGCCCTTATCTTAGCTAAACAAAATCAACGAAATGCGTGATTGGCGGATTTGCAATTTTATTTATCCCAAGCCTAGTATATATACTGAGTTTTTTTACAATGCACTATTCCTTATTTAGTCTTCTACGTATGCGCATGCGCATGCGCCGGCTTGAAAATTCAAGATGATCTTTCTAGCAGCCTAGTTGCCTATATATGACGTTATAGAATTAGCACATAGAATGATCAAATAGCTCGGGCTACCTTTCATTTCCTATTCAAATACGTCTAAGTATTGGACTCTTTATCGAGCTGTATCTATCCAAAGCGAGATGCTCATCAAATCTACATGTTGATAACCCACAAACTTCCCTTCCGATCGAAAAGTCTCTCTCGAGACTATTGACGGTAACGGTCTAATTCAATGTTCCATAGTATCCAACGCCTATAAACTTAATATACTATCGAAATGTAGAATTATTTTGAAACAGCTCTGCACTTTACAGTTAACTGTGCCACTCTGCGCATTAAATTGTTAAAAAATAATATCGTTATAAGAAAATGTTATGGTCGCTGTGTCAGATGAGTCTGTGCAGACATTCATTTTCCTTTTTTTTTTTTCTCATTTGGTCTAAGCCGTGTCGGTATGTTCGCTGATTGTTCATTGTGGGTTCACTTGTCCTAATCTTCTAGATAATATGCGCTCTATGTTTTGAGTTTTACGTCGGGGATCGACGTTAGGCATTACATCAAATTTTTTAATTGAAGTTACGCGTTGTCGCCTAACTTCGAATTCGGGCATGGACACAGTTGGTTTCGTGGTAGGAGCCGTCCAATGGAATACCGAGCATAAAACTTGAAACATTATGTGGGCTGCATTTGAAAATCAGTAAATGGTGTACCTTCTAGACAAGCGTTTCAAGTCGAAGGCCAGTTTGTATATATGGGTTTAGAATCTTTTGCAATGAAGCCGCGTCCTTTAACCAAGCTTTAACTATTACCGTCCCCATTCACTTGCAAAATAATTTAACATATATTTAAAACCGCCAGGACAATCTGGAAAGTTGCTCGACTCGTAACTTCGATGTTTTTTATAGAATACTGCTAATATTGGAAATTACCACAAAGGGTCATGCCTAAAAGCACATTTATTTCAAGTCTAGTGGAAGACAGATAGGAGTGTGTGGCCTACTTTGCAAAACGATGTTGATTTTATTAAAAATTCAGAATTTTAAGGTGTATACGGGTCGGAAAGTTAGCGCAGTCCTCGTTACTAATTTTTTTCTTTAACTAAATATAAAAAAAAAATGGGCCCATATGAAATAGCAAAGTTTTTTGCACTTCATCAACCTTTTGTTGAATTTTGAAGAAGTAGGATCACCAGCTCGTTTTTCTATTGCCGTTTTTCTGTCCCAAAGCTACATTTTCAATGGCCAAACTAAACAATACATGTTATAAAAGTAATCTAATTTAAGTTATATTTCATAACCATTTTAGGGGCTACATGGGTCAAGGTGGGGTTCGAGAGACAAGAACGTCAATGACATATGAAATCGGATGGCGTCGGTGCCAATTTCACAGAGATATTCAGGGACAAAGTGGCTTCAAAAAACCACTGAGCTGCGCAGAAATACGGATATACGTGTACACCTCTGTTCGGACTAAGGCATCGTAATTTTGCGTATGTCGAAACAAATTTTGACAACATCAGTGGCGTATTATCATATTTCAGCATATAATACCGCTGAAATATGCACCAGCTTCTGACTATAGATCAGAATTATGGACCGCATCGTTATCGTTTCTTCTTTCTTCTCGAACAAAACGTAACTGGCGTACCTTGATTAATCATAATCTTTTAGCTGCTTGATCTAACAGCAAATGATTAAAAAGCAGTGTCTCGAGCCATAATCACAACCCTTTTAAGAAAGAAACGCATTTCTCATTGCGCTTTGCTGGATGACTGAGTGACGGCTTTACACGAAGTTTATATAGGTCCACCTCTGAAGCTATGTAACCGCTCCTTTGAGCTATGTAGGCTTATGGCATAGGCGTCTTTCATTTATCTTTTCTCAGAAGTGAGCAACGCGCACAATTCGGCCTAAGGGATATTATAGAAGGGTCCTTTACTAATATATTGGTATGCTCTATTCTTGCTACACCGGTTGTTTCCAACGGTAGTGTTAAGTAAAATCTTGTCCTACGTGTAGGTCATTCCAAGTCTATTTCCTTCTAATTTGTACCGTGTTTTTCTCATATTTAGGTAAGCGAGATGTTGTTTATCTCAAATGTCTCTTACAAACAGTTTTTTTTTTTTTTATATAGCTCAGCTGTATACTCTACAAAGAGCATAAAATCTTGACTTGAAATTTTGAAAAACTGGGAGTTCCTAAATATGGGTACAGAGTACACACACGATGTAAAGTTTTAAGAGATGGCCACCGACAATATTGCGACCAGTGTTCAATATCTCAAATGACGGATTAACTTGAATGACGGAAGTTTAGGTTTAGGGTTTTGTCAAGTTCCTTTAAGTCAAATAGTTTTTTGGTCTCTGTAGACCATGGACTTTGGGAAATTATACCGAAGTAAGCAGCTGTCAGGACAAAATGTACTCGTCATTCCATTTCGCCGTTCGGCGACAATTCTGATAATTTATTAAACAGTTTATTATCAGTACTATAGGCTGCGATGGTTTTTGAAAGTGCAAAACGTTAAGACTGAAAGGCTTGATACTGCTCGCGTAAAGTGTAGACATCTTATAAGAAAGGGTCATTTTACTAGCTTTACGGTTCTGACCTAGAGGCTATTTTTACGGTAAATCAGTTGCTCGCTCGATATCCCAGACATGCCATGGAGTGGATAATAGATCTATGCCTGCATATACGGTAGAATATAAAAGACTATTCTGGGCTCTTTCCAAAAAATGCATGAACACAAGCATTGAATATAGTGAGAAACATTAGAGATTAGGGGGTTTACTTCAGCGACGCGGATTGTTCACATCGAAAATAGAAGCACGTTTGTCGAAGACTAAAATCTTCTGGATGACACTCTGAAGCTTGATTAAGTTTGTAGTAGCGAATTTGTAGTAATCAAGTGTCCTGTGTTAAGAAAGCGATTAGCTACGAAGGGTTGCACTGTAAAAAATGACATTTTCTTGTTATGTTTAACTAGAAAAAACTTGAAGATACTTTTACTGAAAACATTGGAAATGCTAAAATTAAATAGAGAACTAGGATTATTTCGAAAATTGTCATTGTCGGTCCCAAGCTGCTATGGACTAAGCTAAAAGACAAATGTAATACTCTGCTCTTTTCTCTTTGTCACTAATATCAAAGGAGCAGCAAATCGCTTGTGGCAACTGGTCGAACAAGCCATTGTATGCTTCGTTCTAATTCACGAAACATGCTGGCGCGCTAAGCATGCCCGCACTTCATTCATACATATTATAAAAAAGTGTATCCGATAGCGCGTTTTATCGTGTGGCATCTTCGGCCAAAGGTTTAATATATAATGAGTAGAGACGACTGTAGCAGATGATGAGACCTTTAGCGCAAGACTAACTCTAGGGCGCTCGATTTAAACATTCAAATTTATATGAAATTTTAATATTAACAATAAACACCAAAAATTCTTACAATAACATTACCTCTATTGACAGAACTTCTGTGTAGAGCCAGTAAATAAGCTGTTTTGAGTAAAGTGCTTATTTCTCATATACAAAGTTGTACCGATCTTCGGTGAGCTACTCATTTGTGCTAACAGAGTGAAGTTCGATAAAAGTACAATTGGAGAATGTATCTTATTTCAAGAGTAATCCAGTCGTAATAAGGAAGTAGCGATTTAATTATATCTCACAATTGCGACGAGCCTTCAAAAGATTGCTTTTGCTATTTATTTACTTAATAATTTCGTAAAAACTGCGTTTCGCAAAAGCCATATACACTGTTTGTTCCTACTTCAAGCCTAACTGACAGTGTTTCAATAGGAAAGCTTTTATGTGTTCTACGTGTTTAATCTTACATTGTCCTTGAAAGACGGTTGCTCAAAAATCATACGGGATAAATCGGTGTCGATTGGGGCATCCATTAGAGAAGTAGCATAGTATTTACGATTCTACCGAACCTCACAAGAGACCCTCGAAAGAGCCAAAAACAAAGACGGAGAAAGTATCCCAAGTGCTTCTATTAATAAAGTAAAACTAAGAAGTTTGCCGTAGATGCGCATTGCATGTTAGTGCACGCGCTTAGAAAATGTTCACTTTCACGCTAACAGCTTCACTATGTTCAACGCCAACAACAAACTGTTTCAATGTTCGTAGAAATATCTACTAGGGTTATGTAAAAGTAAATGAGATGAGATCCACCTTAGCTTGCTATATACACACACTACGATGAAACATAGGAGATTATTGCGGATTTTGTAGAAGGATGCAAGAAAAAGGATCGGGTGAGCTAATATCGTTTATCCTTGATCACAGTTAGTGGAGTCTGCGGATAGGAATTTCGAATTAACGCAAAGCCTACGACGTATTAAGGCCTGATTGTGATTGGGTCGACGACGGTTCGCGTCGCATCGTATCAATGACTACATATATTGTATATGGAAAAGCTCGTTCAAAGCGCTATTTGAACAATGCCCTCATGTATGAATAGGACATGTCTGATGCGAAAATACATTTAAACATAGTGCAACTACTTTTTTCTACTACATCTTTATTTGTATAGGAAGTATTTTCTATACATGCTAGATAGGCTATCTGCCGAAAACATGTTACACTGTGTTGTTCTTCGAAATGCTAACAAGGGCATTTCGACTTGAGTCCCGGCAAAAATTTACTAATAGAATTGATCGACTTAACCGTGTTTCTTCATACAGCCTAGCACGTTTTTTTTTATCTATACGGTTTTACAAGCGGTCATAGCTGAACGAGATATTTCAAATATAAGTAGAAATTGTGTGAGTGTGCTGACAGCTTTCTCGGGTCAAGAGTAGGCGTGCGTTCTAACAAAGCAAATCCTCGCTTACATGCTGGTGCTCGTGTTTGGAACCACCTTGGAGAAACCGACTAGACTAATGGAAGCTGCGACTGACCGTGGACAGGCTTGCGCTCAGCGGTGATTTCGGCCGTATGGTCAAGGAACACCGGCTTGAGTTCCAGCAACTTTTTCGACAAAGAACCCTATTTTGTACGTCAAGCAATTTCGTATATGTCGAGCCGATCATAATCTACACAGCGTCCGTATCGAGGCAAGGTTTAGCAAAGGATAGGAAGCCTCTAGAAGATATCCTGAGTTCGTTTTCGAGAAACGTAGCAAATACAGGGTACGGCCCTTAAATTGAAACGGACTTTGGCGGACTGTCCGTCATAATGGATGTGCACTTATTTTCCACATCTGGCACCAGACAGAGGAGCGTCCTATGAGCAACACTGTGTCGTTTTTGTAATTTACGCGGCCTTTAGTTATTATCCCATGCGCATGCGCTGGACGAACCCCTAAAAACTCCTCGGGTTACCACTAAATCGACGGTGTAATGCGTTGCAAATGAGTACGCGGCTGCGGAGGAAACAGAAGTAGGTTCCAGCGCAGCACAACAAACAATCCACAATGGAGAAATAACAGCGCGAGTTTTAAGGTTAATCGCTGCCGTCCATAAGGGCACTTTTAACGAACCTCGTATTTTAATTAGGACGTTAGTGGGCAAATTTAATGCAAGTCAGCATACAAATGTGAGATAGATAGAGGCGCTCCTCGAACAGTAAAGCCCAGAGATTCGACCCGTGTTGGTTACCATTATCCCGGCAGAAGGCTGTATTCGATTTTTCTCTGACGATAAGTTTGTTGTCTCTGAATGCAGGCGTAGAGCGCATAAATGATCGCTGGCTTACTTACGATTTCAACGATATGTCTATTGTGGGTAGAAACAAATTTTCGACCGAAACTCATGTGCCGCGTGTGGTGTTTAGCGAAAGACATATCAGGGTACGACACTTCCTCCGAGATGGCGAACGCGTTACTAAAGAAGTTTATTTGTATGTAGAACAAACTATTCTGTAACGGTGGGTAGCTGAAGTGTTTGGAGAACGACGATACGTTTTCGAACGAAACGCCTCACTGGTCAATTAGTGTAGGGTTAACCATTTGAGAATGGAGGCATGTTCTGGGATGGACAAATAGGCCGGGCAAACAGCCGACATAAATTAAAACGGCACTCAAATATAGAAAGTTTAAAGTATCTGTTTCTACCTAATGATAAGAAGTAACGTGCCTTATAAAGGCCGACGCGATGGAAATCCAGTTAGGAGAATACCTTTTTTTAAACGTTTTGAGATTACTTGTAAAATAACATCTAAAAGGACGAAGAAAACGCAACCGCTCATGTAAGTATAGAAATGAACTTTATTCCTTCTTCCAGTTCCAAGACGACGGTCAAAAAGTTGTTCAATATTACCGAGACCAAAGTCAAAGCTAAAAAGAATTGCTTTAACGAAGCTTATACCAACAAAACGACACATGAAAAATCTCTTGCATAAAGGCCATTGCGTATACTTAGAAAACGAGCGTTGCGCAGAAATCTCATTTTCTAAAACCGTGCCAAATTTTTGCAAATAAATATACATAGGCCGCTTCGTATATATTTACTTGCATATCCATTTATATTGCCCATATATATTGATGGAGGGGGTCTCTGTATATAAGCCGGCTCGTGGACCAAACCATAATTAATCTGTAGGCATAAATGATGCCTGAACAATCGCAGCGCTAAATAACGGCTTAAGATTAGAGTCTATGCATGACTCGACAGTGATGAAAAATAATAAGAAGCACAAAAGATACTCCATTTTAAGTTGTAGACAAAAAAGAGGGCTCAGCGGTGGGTGTCCGAACCAGAAAGCTGTCGCCGTTTTTATAGTCCTTGTTTAAGCTAGTGGCGCATTAAAGGTTCAAGATCCACGCGTTACATAATTGCTATCTGGGAGAATTCTAGGATTGTAATTTCAGCTCTCTCTATTAGCAAAGTTTGTTTTGTGTAAGTTAGCGAAACACTCTCTCTCTTTCTCTCTCTCTCTCTCTCTCTCTCTCTCTTAGTAGTGTTGCCTTGATAAATATTAAGGTTTAGATACACCGTTAGTCCACTTAAATATTTTATGTATAAAAATATTTTATTTTCGACGAATGTCAATTATCTTTAGTCACAAAATTTAGCGTGGGGGCAAGCTTGATGGCGAGCGTACAAGCAGCATGAATCAGTACAGGTGCGTCTATGAACTTCACAGTGTATGCGATCGATGCCGCTTCAAACTACACAGAAAAAAATCCCTGATGATTAATTAAGCATTGAGAACGTTTACTTTCGTATAACCTTACTAATGTTGTTAAAGCCGCCTTACGTTTGTCATTTGCTGCATCTGTATATAGAACCGGTCCAGAGTATCCGCACTATATATTCCCATTATTGACCACATGAGGTACTTGCTTGAGTCACGCCGATAAAGGACAGTCACTTCTAAGGCACAAACAAACTACTCAGACCGAATCTCATCGTAGACAAACAGAAGGCAGAAAATATTCTTAAGCGTAAGCCGGTCTCTTTGTTATACTTCCATTGTATAGTATTAACTAATACCTATTGACGTTATCTCTCGGTGCATCGCTTCCATTATGATGGCCACGATATGAATTTCGTATAGGTCAATTGATGCTAGCACTATAAAGGCAATGAGTATTTTTTAAAAATTGCACCAGATGCGCGAACTTCTCTTTCCTCTATGAACGTTGTTAATCTCCTCTGCTGAAACGTTTCTGCACCCAATGCGGGTAAGACGTCGCATATACATACATAGTTTTCATGCGTATTTTTAAATTAACCTTTTAGTATCGTGTTTATTCAGATATGCTCTGTGTCTGCCTTTTACGCAATAATACTAGAAGATGTAACGATCTTCTTCTAAGTGGGTTGATGCCCTTTTGTGTTGAATCGTTCGGAAAACCGTACCGGGTAATATACAATAGCAGACCTGCTACATTGTGTGACTGGAATTTTGACATAGTAGAACACAGTGCATTTACTGATCCATTGATGAAGGCATCATTTTCTATATTTTTGTATATTTATTCTATACACCTCGACCTAGTTGTATGTTGGTGGTAAATGGTTTAGCACACTGCATTATATCAGAATATTAAACGAACGTTTTCTGGCCTATTTCGTTTACACTTATCCAGATACGTTCTGCTTTTTCCATGCGATCATAAGGACTTTTCGACAGTCGTCTAATTTTTTGATTATTAATTACTACTAATTAATGAGATATTTATAGCAACTGTGCAAGGGGTCTACCGCTTTCGACATAATTTGGCATAAATGATTTTCGGCTATGCGCTAATTTACCTTTGATTGAGGACACTGTATATTTTGTACGAAACAGTGCTAAAAAGAGGAATCACTGAAAGTGCATTAGACGATGTAAACATACGGCCAAGAGGTCAAATAGTATCTCAAAAATGGCTTCCTTTATTTTGACCTTAATACAACCGAAAAAAATAAAGAAAAGACGCCATTGACTGTGAAGATTACAAGATGTGACTCATTCGGCAAGTTCGAAGGAAGAATAACTAGTTACTGAGACATTCGTTCGGGGAACAAATGAAAGAAGGTAATGGGATAACTACATGTTCTCACAGATCAAACGACATGCTATTCTCATTAGAATATTTCTGGGCTTTTTATTATGTTTATTATAATTATATTAATTATTATTATAATTATATTATTTATTATAGTTATGTTTCAAAAGCGAAACTTACTTTATGTCACTTCCGAAACAAACAGGTGTTCGTTCGGATATTAGTTACTCATTTGTCATTAGTAGAGCTGGCCAATTCGTGGAATTTGGTGAGCTTAAAATAACAAAAGAAAACGGACCATTAATTGTATTTTAATTAAAATTATAGTCTGTAAGCAATGCTATATCATTTACAGTGTTTTTTCGATACTGTAAAAACACCAATTTGCATTTCAATGAAATCTAATTGTTGGATGGAGATGTAATTGGCTTTTACAATCTATCATTAATAGTTAGCAAAGCAATCCATATTGTTCCAGTCGTCGAACGCGAGTATGGTCTTTCTGTAGAAGTCAAAATAAACAATGGATTGCCAATATTGCTAATGTCTATACCGGAATACCGAACAGATTTTAGCCAACAAACGTTTGAAGGCAAAGCTTCATCTGCTTTATTTTTTTTACCTATGTTATGCTTAAATTCGAGACGTTCAAAATTTACAAAGTTGTTTTTGCACAAACCTCTGCAATTGTCAATCTATCTAACAGTTGATCTAAGCTAACGAGAAGATTATATTTGGTACTTTGTCATAGCTTGCAATGTTATCAAGGTCTCACGATAGAGCAGAGCTGTCTATACCTGCTCGTACTGGACCACAAGCAACCTGCCCTCTTAATAAACAATGTTAACGATCTGCCTTAATCTAACAGATAGGAACTCATTTCAATCAAGTCAAGAAAGGAAAAAAAAGAACGAATCAATCAGTAGGACTGGACGGGAAGACGGGGGAGAAAAGGCAAACATTAAGCTGCATTTTCATTACTTTTTTTTTTTTTTATAATATCTAAAGACAACGATTAAAACCACGTACGTCTTAGTAGCACACGTAGTATTTAGTACTATTCTAACCAACTTTGATCAGGATTTCCTGTTGCTTACAACACCAGTGGCTCTAATTTACTTAATCGTTTGCTTTATTAAGTTACCGTTTAGCCTTGAAGGTTATAGAAAATTTGATAAAAAAAAGGATACGTATATATAGTGTATGAAAAATAAATCGGACGACTGTCGGAGAACAGTGTTTGTTAGGTCAGCTCGAAATAAGAAACAGTCTACTAGGTTCGTCGGTTTCTAACAAGAGCCAGCTCGGTTGAGAAAGTCGGGCTTTCGGTAATGTTCATCCGTGACAGTCAATCTGTCACGGATCCGTAGGTTCAATCCGTAAGTTACGGACATCTTTTCAGTTTTGGATAGAGGCCATTTACTTAATATTGTTACAATAATACACCAAAATTATCAAGAGATGTCTATTAGATTAGCACATAGCGAGGAAGTCATTTTCTAACCGTAATCGTTGAAATGGGAAACATAATAGAGTCTATTGATTCGAATTTCGTACACAGAAGCTTGCAAAATATTGCACCAAAATACATTATGTTTAACCCATTACAAGAAAAAAAAAAACTCTTCATTAATTGTTGTTATCAATATAGCACCGTTACGTTTCTAGATATCATTAAACGCCTGAAGATTGGTTTTCTGAGATGTCTTTTGATCTGCACCCTAGTGCATTTTTCCACGAAGATAATTTCCACGCCCACAAGAAAGGGGGTCTCAGCTCTCTTTTTTTTGTGGGCGTAATATAAGAAGCCATTCCTATTGAGCAACTAACTCGCAAAATGCAGCTTTTGCGAATGAAAAGAGGTGAACCAAAGGCAGTCTTCTTTTCAATTTAAACTTTATATCTTAATTAAATAGTTCGTGCCTTTAAGCATTTAAGAAAAATATTGAACCATTTTTCCCAGTCGTTACGCAGCACAAACCTATGGACGATATTAGGATAGCTTTCCCTATCAATAGATTAAATGTGCAAATGTACCGTCTTTTTAAAATTATTATATTCATTATATATATTTGTCAGATTTGGGAAGTCAACTGCAGGTGATGTACGCCGTTGGATATGACCTGTCTTAAAAACAACCGCACGATTGTGTCGTCTCCTGGCAAGTACAACTGAAAACATAAGTTATTCACTTATACAGGAAACAAGCATAACTTTATTCAATAATTAACTTAATAATAATAATTAAAGAATATTGTTTAAATGTATCTTTTCCTTAGCTACCAGATCATTGTGCTCTATCTTCACATTCATTCGGGAAAAGGTTGTGCACCGGACAACACATGTTATTTGTCATCATTTATCATTGGATTGGAGTCTTCTCGTTTTAAGGCACAAACACTTCATTCATGATTTTAACGGACATTTTTGCAAAAGACGATTATGTCACATTGTTGAACTGTTTTTTTGGTTTTATCATCATGTTGCGATAAAAAATAGACTTTTAGTCTTGAATAAAGTGGAAAAAACCAGAACAAACCAGGCCTCATTATTGCAAACCAATACATACCTTTGGTGCTTTTATACGACACCATTACCACATGCTGAGTTTCCACATATATTACAATATAATAGTGTAATAACATAACGTTGTACGTATCTGAAAACGTCTGTAGCACCACCAAATAGCTTCCACTGCTACTAGTTCATCGAAAATAACCGTTTACTACTGCTGAGTATCTTCCATAGTTTATTTCGCCTTTGTTTTCACCATTTAAATTCTTATTATCACTGTTTATTTAACGATGAAAATATGCTGTCAATAGTTATTTTGTGATGAAGCAGCTTTTTGAAGTGCGTTCGCTCCTTAACCCGGCCACATCACTATAGTTACACGTGTCCACGAGATGTTTACTACGAAAAGTATCTATGCTGTAGCGATGCGTCCGTAGGCCGTTGATTTTTAAGACAACCATACTAACTAACCAGAGTGACAATGGGGCCATTGACAGCTTTTTATTGACAGCTATTTAGGATGCATAGTTAGGATATTTACGCTACTATCGGACGAAGTAGTACCAGAACTATATTCGGATATTAAGGTTAAATAAACAAAAACTATATTAAATTAAAACACATTTTTGTGAGTCACACTTTGTAGCTGCACATAAATATATCCCCCAAGCAGTCTACTAGCTTAACAGAGATCAGCTTTTGGACAAGTTGTTAAAATGTCCTTTGGTGACAAAGTGCTAGTGTTTTCTCTGCATCATTTACTCATACATTTGGACATATCTCTAGTTATGTTAGGGTGCGCTAGGATTTAAATGGTTCCTGCAATGGCAACTTTTGCACTTTCAAAATGGATATCTATAAACTATAATTATGGTTAACAAGGATCAGTGGTAACGAAAACAGAGATTCTTGTAAACAAATATGGCGTACTAGTGTAGAACGAGCATTGGCAGGTCAAATAGTATTATCAAATAGTATAGGTTCAAATGGCAGGATATGTCAAATAGTATTTAAAAGCGAACTACTATTTTATCAAAAAAGTGTTATCTTCTACATTATCATTTGTGTGAATGATCGTTATTATTTTTACGTAAGATCTTCATCTGAGCACCCGTGATAATTGTGCCGATTTCATATATAATAGACATTGACCTCTTCATTTGAATTCTAAATATGTGAAGGCCACTAGATCTGTGTTTAGCTAGAATTTGGAGTAAATGCAAATGGAATAGAACCTCGCAGTGATACCGGGAAAAAAAAGCCGAATGCCAAAAGCAATCGTAACGGAGGAAGATTGAAATGTGGGGCAATGCAACCATTGGTAGAAATAACAGCGGATCCAAAATGGATGTCCGACATTGCGGAAATAAAGATGCGGGCTTTTTGGAAAAAGGAATGAGTGATTAGATGAAACAAAGAGGCTATATGTCGTTATCGACTAGAAGGGACTAATTAATTTTTACGGTGAATCACAACCTGAGAGAAGAGGAGCGACAGGTGGCACGTATTGATCCATTCAGCAACGTAAAAAAAAACTGAAGTCGAGTACTGAACGTGTAGGAAAGGTAATGGCGTGTTAAATTCTACATGTCGTATAAGAATGAATAAAACCATTCTCCGAGGAGGTAAACAAAGCATTAGCAGAACAGCAGAAATAGAGGGTAGCTTAATATGACACTTTTCCATTAAGGAGACGCGGTAGCGCAATTTCTATACAAGGATGGTATACACTTGGTCATAGAGTCATCGGGCTGTTGTCGAAGCCCATCGCAGAGTATTTAATTAAACGCCGGATGATCAAAGTTTGAGAGCTGTGAAGAAAACACTACGAACGAACCGAACGATGGAGTCAGCTTCAGTAGCTACGGTTTAGGTGTGGGCACGCGTACCAAAACCTGTTTTACGTCCGGCATCGTTATTTAGGCCTTCCATCAGACGGCTGGTTCCCAGCGCGAAACGAAGTATGTCTATGCTCGGATTCGAATTTAGACCACAACGTGTCCCTAAGACTCGCCGATTATCGAAGAAGATTCGCCGATAAATACGTCACATGAAGGATTAGTAAAACAAATGCTGTCACAGAAGTTTAGTTTGAAAGAAAATTATATCAAAGATATTCGATAAAACTTGTCCTCGTCCATATCAGACTTATAGATTGGCATGCATATAAAACTGATATTGGCCTCATTATAGCAGTTGATATTAACTGCTGTTATTAAAGGACAGTATTTTAGTGATGGCACAGTATACAGATATGCCACAGCTACAGATATATTATTAATATATTGCTAAGTTTACGTTGAAATATAGCAAAATTATCGGATAGCCAAGAAAATAATTACAAATTCAAGGAAAAGCAATAAAACAGAAAAAAGAGGCCGGATATCTGTGAGTTTATAAACTAGTTAACGATTCCGGTGTTCTTAAAGCACAAAACTTGTATTGGAAAATACTTAGTATGCAGAGACTAAGGACTTGTGTGAAAGAAAGCCTGAATGTAACTTGAACATATTTTTTCGAAGTGGGGAATTATGGACAAGTTTGTTTACGTCTATGGTAATACTGATGTGCTGCGCAGGGTAAGGTAAATGTCACATAAGAGTCGGAGAGTCAGAATTGGTCAGATTCGTTAAAGTAGCAGGAGATGCGAAAATAATTGTTGTAAACGGCAGGTATATTTAGTGAAGAGTCTCCAAAGTGACTTTTCTCAAACTGTCAAGGGAGTTTTGTCCCACTTTGTAAATATGCATATATATTTAAAAGTTTATTGATCTTTACCTAATATAAAACGACTATGATTTAAATGTCACGCCTCGCCCTGCTGTGTATCGACCATTCTTGTCTGCTTAATACAACTGTCCAGAAAAAGAAGGACAAGGTTAATGGTCCTTCGCTAAACGTCGTTGGTCTGCTTGCGTCGTTAACTCGGGTCGACAAGGGCTGCACGCGTTGGACAAAAGCAATCGGCTTGTCATCATATGTGGCGAAAGCAGTACGAAGTGATATTCAATTACTGCTCCACGAAGTGATTTTTTCATCGAGGGCAACAAAACGGTGGTACCATATAGTATTCAACTACCTTTTAAAATAACCAAAATCATCCAAATATCAAATAAACCCTCTCAATCAACGTTCTTACATTTGTTCCCCTCTCTTTCAACTTAGCGTTAATTAAGCATATGCTGCAGTGAAAACTCAGTTTCGTTAAGTAGTTGGTGTTTCACCGTAATCAAAGCCAGCGCTGGCCTATCGCTGATAAGTTGTAACAACGTCATCTTGACCCAAAACTAAGGATACTGGTAAAGTGGGTAAGGATCACTTAATTATACATTTTGTACAAATTCACTCAACCAAATGAGCCACAAGTGAAAACTAGCCACGAATACACATGATTGCAAAGGTGAGTTGCTTTTCATATTACCTGTACCTTGGAAAAAGAAGGGAGCTTATATATTTCATCCGTTACAAAGAGTCCTCGAAATGCTTCGAAAAATCCGTAAGGTAGTATGCTGTATGTAGATATTATGAGTATTTTGCGAATGTCCTGCAATTAGCGATTATGCTCTATATCTCTGTTTTGTGCCAGAGTCATAATTGGCGCCGTTTAAATCAGACGAAAGGTTTAATGACCAGCTTGCTGTCAACGACACTTTCGACCTGTTTATGCATTTATCAGCTGCTAACAATACTGAGAGATAAAGGCATGCTGTGTCCTACAACTTTCCTTGTAGTAGGCCTTTAACGTTACCTAGTGCAATTTATGCAGATATATTACACATCTATTTATGTGTATTATTTAATTGTTACTATATCGAGATCTAATGGATGAAGCAATTTTGGCAGCATTTGGACCTGTGATCGTTGAACGAATTTTATTCACTCTTAGGAGTGAGCTAATGAACAGATCAAATAGCCCTCTATAGTGGTCAATAAATGGTACTCCACTTTGGTCGCAAGTGGCTTACAAAGCCTTGTCCTGCTGGCGATTTCTCTTTTGATTTCGTAGTAGTTTCCTTCCGCTAGGTGATATCTATGCACGGCTGCACTCAGACAATGCTTGAGATGGTACTTTAAGAGAAGCTCCATTACTGGGCCTTAACATTTGGACCCAACTTTCAAATCGACAATGCTATGTTTACAGTGTTGCCACTTTAACAGCGAGTTAAGGAGTAAGACGAAACATGCATTGCCGTCTTAGCGTTCTGTCCTACGTTACTGAAACCTGGAAAAATAACTTTTTTTTTGCTGATTGACTCCAGCTCACGTTTACCGATATGTGTGGAATGCGGGGTGGCGTACTAAATTGAGATTGCTTCTTGTGATTTGTTTTCAGGGCTGTATTTAAAGAAAACAAAAAAAAGAAACAAACATTTCAATGAAATCCTTCGCATGTGCTAGAACTGTAATTTATGAGAACTATGTTTATTCAATATGACCACTATCCACCGTAATTACAACGACCTAAAGCACTTATGAGTCATTTTAAAAATATCTCTTTTTTAAATTGCAACTAATTTTTTACTGTACCAGTGCGTCATAAACGACCTAAACGCGTTAAAGTATCGCTCAAATATGCTACATACGAAAAAATTCCAACAGAATAACATTTAGGGTTAAGAGCGTGCTAAACGTTGCAAGGATGCAAGGAGTTGAAACATCCGAAAATTCTAGGAAGGCAAAAAGTCTCAAAAAAACTTATCGCCATAGCTGATCCGAACGACCCAGTTGTCCATTAACATCCTTCATCTTGAAACGATCATTAGTTTCTCTACTGACAAATCTAGATGTAATGACAATGGATGTCTAAGTTATATTGTTAAGCTTTGAAACCCCTTAAATTTAAACACTCTGAGGATTTTGTTATTAGCCACATGAAAATTTTCCAGATATCTTCATAAGCCTTGTGAAAACTGGCCATCTCGGTCAAAGAAGGTCAGCATTTTTGTCCTGGCTTTATCTAGCACAAAAGGATCCGTTAAATGATCTTGGCTCAAATTCTAAAATGACGCACTGTTGTTTGCCATGACAAGTTTTAAAAGAAACTGGCTTTCATATTGTGTCGCCTTCCCTAATTCAAACGTAGAAGCCTGTTGGACGATCTGCTAGAGTTCATCTATAACGCTATATACTGGCAGTTGCTTATGGCTGATTTTGTCAAAAGTGTACTATGCAATGAATCAGGTTCAATCGTTGACAAACTGTTTACTCACCTTGTATGGCTAACGGTCGGCTGTTTTCGTGGCAGGAGTTCAACGGTCACGAGCTATGCCCCTTTCGACATATGCTAATTCATCGCTGTATCGATAGCAAGTTACCAGTTGGAGCGTTACAACGTTTCGTTTATTAAGTTCAGATGATGTGGAAGTCAACTTTCGATTTCTAAGGTTTCAACAAATATCTGACGTCAGAAGTTGCACTCTAGGTTTAAATCCATTGGGACGATTTGAAAGGACATATATCCGATTTCAATATCGATATACAACATCACTAATGGCTTGATGCAAAAAAAAATGGTGTAGTTTTGTCAAAAGCTACTACCAAAGCTCAGCAAGTTGCTGACAAATGTCTGCAGATAGATATCTGTCGATCTGTGGATGACAGTAGAAATATACTGATAAAGCACTGAGTTACGTTTTTGGAATGCTGCATTCAAGTTAATTTATTTGCTCCCATATCATATAGAATTTATAACGAATTTTTAGACTGACGGCTAACATCACGTGTGGAAATAACACTACGCTTCGGGCCGACATGGTTTATGCAACGGTTTTATATATTATCTCATTAGAAACAAAACGGACCAACTGCCGGAGTTGCCGAAGTATCTGTGTCCCGTACCGAACAAAGGTACCATGCATGTGACAGTAATTCAATAAGTCGATTAGATGGTTGGCTAAAAACAAGGTATCATGTATACCGGACTCCTATGAAAGGCGGATTATAGAGATGGCGCAAGGTTAGGAAATATCGACTTAACGACGTGCCCTCGTACAGGTAATATTGGCCAGTGCTACAACAAAGCTTCAGCGCGGCTTTATCTTTTGCAATGTACAGAAAATTCGTACCTTTGCTAGTTGTCTGATATTGTGGAAAAAGCGAACCATAACATGACGATCAGTTCAGGTTACGTAATGTCCTATACTAGGACTTCGCGTTGCTCATACGCTATCTCTGATTGCATAGAAGATTGACATCCTATAGAAAAGTACTGTCGGTTTCACATCCAATATTCAGAGGACAAGTTTTGTTTCGGACTCAGATGGATACAACACATTTTCAGCTGCCAATAGTGAAATCGATGTTCTTGGTTAGATAATCTTCTACTTTCAAAATCAATTACTGAGATGTGTACAATTAATATTAATAAAAATTAATGAGAGCGTATATTATATATATATATATATATATATATATATATATATATATATATATATAGGTGTAAATAACGGAGTTAGTGACCTAGGATCGATTGGATAATGTGTTCTTCAGTGTCACCTTTTATACGACGGTGGTTCTGTATAATTGTACGTAGCGTTCCTACGCTGTGTTTTCGGCGGCGGATAAATTGAGGCCTGGCGTGCCTTGGTATTACGCTGGTGGAGCTATTAATTTGTCCTTCGTGTATAATATTGGTATTCTAATTAAACAAATATTTTCAATGCCTCGAATTACTTACCTACCTTAAGGACTTGCTAGGTATTCTGTAAGTGATCGAGCATGCCGGCTTTGGAAATACCCTAAATAACATATATGTATAATGTTTTCGTCTTTGTATCGGTTCGGTGTTATACATGAGCATGCACTCGTACAGCTCACAGATATAAACAGCATTTTAAGCCATTTACAGACAGAGGAGCTCTGATGGGTAAACAGCCATTATTTAACGGAGGTAAACGATGGAGCGATATGTCGCGAAAAAGTTGCGTCATTTCCTACGTCACATAAGTCTCGTACGTTAAAAACTGGCGGTTGGAAGGTAACCTGCATCCATGTTATCGTTTCATATTATTTTGAACAACATTGGCATTTTTATTCGAATTGGTAAAGCGTGTTTTTCTATAATTATTGTTAAAATAAAAAAAAGAAAAAGGGAAATAGGTATCCATTTCTAAAAGTGTCGTTTTGAACACAGTCAGTAGTTGTTGACGGGCTAGACAGAAACGTTGCCATTTCATATAATTCTAACTAATAAATAATTCTAAGACTACTAGGTAGTTTTGGATTTGGTAAGCAAGATGGCGCTGCGCGCATTGGAGCTTGTTGTGGACACCAAATGAGTTGGTAGTGTTCGAAAATAATGTCCAATTACATTACGTTTATGGACACGTCTAACTGGCTTGCGAAACTGGTGTAGGCCAAGCACATTGCGGCCCTTAAGCCATTGTTGATCATTTATTGCAGCTTGCAATTCTAGGGACCAGTTTTGGGTAAATCAAAGCAGCGGAAAATGCAGTAGTTTAATATCGAAAAACGGCCTAATTGCATTTCTGATATGTGTCGTTAGAAAGAAGCAGGCCAAGAAAGCATTGCATGATCACTAGAGGCCTCATTGAAGACACTGATAAGCATTTTTGTACCGATTCATAATGGAAATGAACGAAACTGAAACGTTAAAGGTTAAAAAAAGACAAGCTTACCATGGAACTACTTTTATCAACAATGGCAACATTTCACTAACCATAAGGCTATTGATTCTCCATGTGCTGGTCCTTAAAGATCATCTTTAAATTAGCTTTAACATACCTATTCAACATACCTATCAACGCAATTTCGGTAGGTATTTTAACCGCGGAATAGAAAGCTCTCTTTAGCAATTTCCGTGCGCACGAAAAACAAATAGATTTGAATCGAACGTTACAATTATATATATATATGCAGATTCGGCCGGACTGCGAAGATGTTTTTGATGAGCTGGCTGAGCATTTTGAGCAATTCACGGGTTCCTACAAAGAGGTGTACACCTATAGGGTATAAAAACAGCTGATCCCAGATGTGATCACTCGTATAGCCTCAGGTGTCAACTGCAGGAATGAAAAGCAAGAAGAACGATGCGCTTATAAATTGTGTATTGATTGTGAGAGTACCACTTGTACCGGTTATGTTCAGCGCGTCCACAGAAAACTTTATTGTTTCATAATGCAAGCATTTGATGAGTTCGAACCCCTTGAAATAGAACTCTTTGGCTTATTCTTCTTACTCTGAATGAGAAGATATTGCTGCCTTGTCTGATGAAATATTGAATATTCTGTTCTACTAATACTCTAACAATCATACTCTCCCGTACCGCGTAATAGATTATTGACGATGACTGATTTTAGATGGTCCCGCGTTAGTACTTATGCAGTGTTTCATCTGTCCCCATCTCAGTAGAGCGTTTGTTACGATTATGAGGTTTTCTGTGCTACGCCATTTCTCCAAAATGTTTCAGTCACAAATTTATTCACTCATAAATCGACAGGAGAACCTTCAGATTGGCACAGGTGACAGGATAATGGGTTAAGGGTTCGAATATAAGCGGTGGGGAGTATAATGGTATTTATAACTCCTAATACTCTATTCATGAGCTTGTTAAGCTATATCACTTCTCTTTGGGTTAATTATATGATCTATACTGGTATCGGCTACTATGTGTCTTTTGTCCAAAAGAGGAACAGACTCAACAGCAAAGGAGTTCGCGTGACCGTTAGAAATTATGTTTTTCATGATTATAATAGATTCTAATGTTATTATCTTATAAACATTTGCTGGTCGTATGAAATCGATATATTCTTATTTTTCTTGACTAGTGTAGGTACCAGGAATGGGAGATCGTGATGCTCGTGTTGTCGTACGAGTTTACAGTTGACACCTTCCTGAACGAGTATTACCTCTTAATCTGTTTGGCGGACTTCTATGTTTCACTATGGAACCTCCCTGCGTGACCCCTGAATAAACGCCGGGAATAATGTTTATTGTGTGATTGTTATAGAACTAAGAGGGCAGATTATATATGTGTACATACATACCAACCACTGTGTGCCAGGGCTTGGCTTTTTTGCAATAGCAGAAAATTAGGATGATCATCTTAATCTTCCACTATTCAAGCGATATGAGGCACCATAGATGTTATCGAGTCGACAGATATTAAATGATTAATTAATTCTGTAAGGTTTTTTTTGCAAGAAATACGATTTCCTTATTTCCAATCACCTAGGACCCTGGAACTTTTCCGGTGAAGGATGGCCGAGAAGCCGTACGACTTCGCTAGTCTGACCTATCAAACACGCTAAAGACATCTCCTGCGGCTTCTTATTAACGCACAGACAGAGGTAACTAGAGTCGAGAGATCGCGAGGGCTTATGGCGACCGTAATGATGACAGGGTGCCATTACTACATTACGCAACAGCTTATATACTGACTCAAGTATATCTCAACAGACAATGTCCGCATATAATTATTGTTATTAGATAATAATTTCAGACAGTTAAATTGCCTGCTATAGGATTGTGCATCACCGTATGGAAGGCCACGGCTTCACTAAACGCGAAGCTACCAACAATGCCAACATGGCAGCCGAATACGAAACGATAACTCACAAACAATCTGGAGCACGGATTAAGTAAGGGTTACGTACTATCGATGAGAAAGCCGAGGATTTATGTGCGCAAGAAGATAGATTGTCTCTGTACGCACTGCTGTTAAACTGACATGGTAGTGTACAGGGTGCTCTGAGCGCGATGACACATCTTAGTAGCGTATTAATTAAAAAATCTAATTTCGTGAGTCGTATATTCACTCTTTACCTATAACCCGATTCGACTTCTCTTTAACCGATTACCTTAAAAAGAGGGGCAATATTTGAAAAGGCACAAAAGAGGCTTGGAGCAATATATGAAGTCAGCTTGAACATTCACTTTTATGAGTAAAGCTCTCTTTCTATTAGTCACTTTCGGTTTCACTCTCGGGCTGGATGATCCAGCCCGAGAATGAGATCTCTCATTTAACATTATCATTAAGCTGTGATAATCCCATAGCCACGATGCGTTCCGTACGACAAACTGAATCCCGCCACTGATAACTTAAATGGAGAAACATTAAGAATTAGTGGAGGGGAGCGCTGAGAGGCCCAGAGCGTCGATCTATGTCTTACACATCCGTGAACTAATGCCTGGATTACTAAAACACCATGGTGGAACAGCCCGATACAGCTATACAATTTTCGCTATTATCTTGTATTTAATTAAAATTAATGCAAATTGGAATATTTAACTATAACTATCCTAGGATTTGAACGAAAATTTTTCAGAGGTTAGTACATAAAGAGGAAGGCATAAAAGTAGTGAACTACACACTGACATTCGTTGCGCTCAGCAGGCTTAGAAAATGCTAACGCGGAAATACGTTTGTATAAAAAAAAACTCAAGTGTATTTTGACGGTTATGGCTTTCCAGCGATACGATGTCAAGTAAGCACAGTTCTCCGACACAGAAACGGCTGCCGTTGGAAAAGCTCAAGCACCCAGGAGCGTTTCGGTGTATACGCTCCGGCATTTATGGCATCACCATTAATGGTGAGCAGTTGCAAAATCAGAAGTTCAATGTAAGTTATATGTCTCTGGGTGGAAATTCTTAGGTTACTAATACATAAAAACTTTATAATAAATTCGAATATTCTTCACTGAATGTACCTACATTGAGTGTTGAATTTATCCATCGGGGAAGTGAGCACTAGACAATCGAATGATCGTAAACATTTTTTAAAAAAATGCTTTCATTATTTCCATTTAAGATAGCCAGAATCGGCATTACATTTTACTGCTACGTACTAGTTTTCTAGACACTGTTTTAAGCAATTTTTGATTCTGAGCTTCCCAAATTTAGCTAATGATAGGCAAATGAGCACGGAAAAGCTTTTCGCACAGTTTTAATGGCAAGAATTTTTAATAACCAATAACCAATGATCCACGGTTTTGTCTAAATTGTAAGCTTTTGGAAATCGAGTTTGCCAAACCCCTAGAATTTTTGCGGGGGAGCGGTCTAAGTTAATGAAACTGAAATCGAGAAAAAAGTTAAAAGAACTACTTTAAAGCAAATAAACAAACTATAGTGGATATTTGCCAAGCGATTGTGTTTTGACGAATACCAACGATTTCCGAGTTGCCCTTTGTATAAGCCTAGCCTTTTTCTATAGGATCTGAAGTAAAAGCTTGATTTCCAAATAAGATCTACAAAAAAAGGGACACTTGAATAGATCACTTAAATTGCACCGCTACGGGTTTTCGTCTTCGCCAGATCAATACTACGGTAAAATTGGGAATAGACGAATGCCATAAGATTGTCTGATTTTCGACTGCCGGCTTTATATTCGGGCAAAGAGATCCAGATACCTTAGGAGATTCTGAAGATTTCTCGAAGACTCTCACTCTTAAAAAATTTCTAGGTTGGATGTAAAAGCAACAGTCGTATTATAACAACGATATACCCAATAGTGCTTTATGTAATAAGGGTTTTGATACATTACATAACAAAAGGGAAATTACTACGGTAAAACGTCTCGTTACGGATCTATTTCAATATGGTCGTCTAGAAGATAGTTTGAGCTCCCTGTTATGTCCCCTGGATTGAAACTTGTCTCACGTTGGACCCTCATAGTATGCCGCAATGTTGGCTATAATGATTGGATCGTAAAGGCACTGTTATAGAAGTCGAAGTTCCTTTTATATAACTAAATCGTTCATGCAGCATATCAATCCGTAGTATTAATGTACGTCTATGTTTCGAGTTCCGCGTTCGGTAAACGTTCTATCAGAGGGCTGCTTCAAGTCCAAAACGATGTCTGTCTATGTCTGGATTCGAACCTAACGTATCCTCAAAACTAGCATGCACGTACGCTATTTTAGAGACCGTATCACTGCAGCTAATAGAAAAGAAACGACCGCTGAACATCGGTGTGGACGTAGGCTAGCCACGCTTGAACTGGTCATCCCATAAAACGTAATTTTAGCTTCAGACGGCTATTATAGTGAGAGCCGGCGTTTATTGCTCATTTGATATATGTAATAAAGGCGTAATGGTACCAAACAAATGACAGTAATATGCTTGGTAAATCCGGTTATGATGTGTTACATTCCTTTAGTTTAAAAGCAAGTATCCATTAAAGCATTCCATGATAAAACTATTTGGGGTTTATACATTTACTTGTGCCAGCTTAAACAAGTACCTATATGCTCTAGATAATTATCACGTTGATTAATCAAGTGCACTTACATTTGCCACTGGGGTTAAATTTTAATGCAGATATTGGAACCGTGCGTGAACAATCGTTACTGGCGCCGATTCTTGACGCTCTGCCCAAAGCGATCTTTTGGGAACGAAACAAAATGCTAGCCAGCCTGTACGAAACGAGGTAGACCTTGTTCCAGTTTTAGAAATTAGTATTATCATTGTCCGTCTCATGACTCCTATCTGTCATGCTGTTTTTGTTATGAAACTATCTACAATTAGAATCTACAACTTCTAGGTCAACGTATAGTTTTACTGGACATATACGTACGTCTATGTAATTCGTTGTTAGACTCAGACGAGTGAATACGCATTACCCTATTATATTAGTAGAAGTATTATGGCATTGATGCTGTGCGCGGATACAGATGAGATGGATATTTCTGATTTACTATTACAACAGAATCTTGACAAAGATTACGCGAAAATCTATTTGCCTGTCCTGTCCTGGGAAATTGCGTTAGCTAACTAGCTCAAACTGACGTTCGATTGATTGTAAAGTTGTCAGAACGTCATTAACCTATTATTCCTACCGGGCCTATTGGACTAGCGTGCTCCCCGTCCCAAAGCGTAGAGAAAGGTTCCCTCAGTGTTTTTTGTTCCCTTAGTCTTTCTTACTGTAAGAGAACCTTCAGATCGTCTATGTCCTTATTGGAGGCAACATGTGTATTATTTGCTTTCGTTTGTATCCTCTATTCTTTTGAAGATCGCCTCCCGTGTACATTATATCGATACGTGCTAGCTTAATAAGCTTCAGTCAGGTTTCTCTGTAATAGATGATGGACTTTTTAAGGTTTGCTGATAAAGCGTGAGCTTTTTCTACTGTTACCTGTTCATGAAACGTACATTCTTTATTTGCCTCATTCATCTCAGGTTTGTCCAGTTTGTTCAGGAACCCGCTTATCCTGCTATTTGGACCACTAGAGGAACCTAATGAGCTTCGTGGAAGTTATCTAAGTCCTCGCTTCTCATCTGTTGAAGGGCAAATGTAAACGATTATTAGTACAACCTGAGCTAAGTATTCACATTTTCCTTCTATCATAGGTTTCTAGGGAGTTTCAACTCACTTCTACTCCACTTCCGCGTGCAGTCCGATTCCCGATAATGTTGAATCACATCACAAAATCAATTTATAAATATATGTCAATTCGGTTGGCAACTTTTAATACGGTTGTATTCCAAGCAGCATGCTACATCGACAAAGTGTCGATGGAAGCGATCTGACGTAGATTCCAATACAGTCAAACTACTAGAAATTTAAAACTGCCGGTTTCGTCAGGTAGGATTCTATTCGTCGCAACCTAGACTGGGATTAAACATTAATATAACGGCAACCCCATTTTTTGTACAGAAAAACACCCTCTACACTCTACTACACAATCAAAACATGTAGATAGATTTGGCGTAGCTTTCTAATTTATTGTTTGAGCTATAAAATGAATATTGACGCTGTCTGAGAATGGTGGGAAAGAAACAATGTCAAAAGATAAAATTAGATGTGTGGATGACTTCGTAAAACGACGTCACTCAGTACCTTTCGTATTTTTATTATTGACCCGGAGTGTTATTCGCTTACCGTTTATACACTAACCGCTGAACGATTGCCAAAAACGTGTATATATATATAGAATAACAGCTTTTTGGAGGGTCACGGCAAGTTTCCAAGGAAACGCGATTCTGTTTCTGGCAAGCTATCCTGCTGACGGATGGATATGAAATGAGAGGGAGATGAAAATGAATATATCGAATAGTGTACCCTCTCGATACGACTATTTTACGACCATTTGTTTCTTGCACCTGTCTTAGTGCTTTCAGGAAAACGTTCGTTTGGTGTTTAAATGACAGATCTAGAAAATAAGTGATTTCGTATGGAAAACCTCTTAATGTTTCTTAAGTCACTATATATCAACTAGATGTTACTCAAGTTTCGTATTCAACGGGATTCAAAACGCAGTGTATTCATTAACGTTGGAACAATGAATAGGTGAAACTGCCGCATCCGTCTACGAGAACAGCCCGACGACCTTAGCCGATGCTGACCCATCAAAAAAAAAACAGAGCATGTACAATAAAAACCCATTCCGGACTTTGAAAGCATTCAGAATTTTTTATCCATTTGTCACAGCGGACCGATGAGGCACTTTGGGGTGGAAACGTTTCACTGTTGGCAAACTTTGCTCAACTCATTGTGTAGAAAGTAGTGTTTCACGCAACACTAATCATTCAGTCAGTGGGCGTATGCATAGTCTAGTCGACTATTGTCGTCTATATATATATATATATATATATATATATATATATATATATACAGTTTTTTATCCTGTAATGAATAAGCAAGGAACCTATGTTGAAAACAGATAATTTTTTAGGTTTTTCTAAGTGGTTCCACCACAAGGTACAAATGGTGCCTACTTGGAACGGCGCTATGATGCGAAAGTGACTGGCAGTGGAACGCTAAACTTTTATTTTTTAATTAAACTTATTCGAACCTTTTTAACGTCGTCAAACATTTCTGTATCAGATCGTTGTCTTGCTTGGCAGCTGGTACTTTATTATACATTTCTTAGTAAATTGAGATTTGGAGACAAACGTCAACCTGGCGTAATCAATGTACTACTGCATTACCGTCTCTGTTGTTGGCAAAGGACCCCGCAAACAGTCTAGAAACACACTAAATGGGCATAGATGGCGAATGTCTGTCAGCGCCCCCTAAAACCAGATACGTTGATGAGCTATAAAGACAAACAAGACAGGTCTCGTTTCGCACATAAGTGCGTCTGAGAGACGTTAGTCCCTGTTCCACCAGAATAACCAACAGCCCGTGTTTAGACTCAACCCTCGTTACCTCGTCTTCTTTTTCTACGCTTCACTTTCTGCATTCCTACCCTTCACTTACTGTCCCCTATCTCAACTATCCTGAAGCCCGTTGGCTTCAGCCAAACACGGGCCCACAAGCGCCAGCGTTCTGCTTTGCCTGCTGGTCCGTGCTTGAGGCCACTACCAGTTCTTCTTGCCGTCGGCTTTTTGCCTAGAATTTCCTTCTGGGTTCTTGTGTTAAGGTCTTCTTTGAGTCTTATCGGATAGTACCTACAGGCCTTCAAGCTAGTAAGCACCTCGATTCCGCACTATCCTCCGCCTTTCCTTAATTCTCCATCAGCTTGCCCGTTCTCTCTAACTTGCTTCCAACCTCACCTCTAACTCGCGTCAGGTTATTGTCTTGCAACTCGACGGCAAAGCACCGAACTGAACACTGACGCTAGGTTATCCCGCACGATTCCGTACACGCTCGGTGACCGACGAAATTTAAAGAACTCACCGTCGGGGGCGCCACTTGTTCGCTGGCCTGAGGGAAAGAGCGATCGCTGTTCTGTAGCACTCGTCTGCCTCGAACGTCACTCGGCAGCACGTCTATATTATGCCGCCTAACGTGCAAGCCATTCTCTAACTAACATATACTAACGATGATTAGCAATCGCCTGAAGATGGAGTCGGTTCACCAGCAACGTCTGGTGAACAGCATACGATTACATGAGTTGAACCCAGCTCTGAAACAAACCGAAATAAATAGTACATTGAGAAAGAAACGTGCTTCTTGTGACGTTGTTTCCTTTATGTTATGAAGATGTGTTTAAGAGTAACAAAACATTTTTAGTGGATTACAAAGCCTGCCCGCCTTGTGTCTGCTTCATTTGTTCTTCACTAACTACTTGGATCAATCTATAGGCTTCTTTGTTTGTTGTTTTTTGTTCTATACGTAAACGTTTCTTTATTTTGGCGGAGGTTGTACTCTTGATAAGCGGGTCTGCCCGCCTGTTCAGGACAATCTTTAACTTAGCTAGTCCGTCGGTGGGTCGGAGCCCGTTGTTTGGTTCCTTGGCTGGCTGTAGCAGTGGCGGCAGCAGCAGCAGCAGCTGCGCGAGCGCGCTCTCCCTTTCGGCGATATTCCCTCCTCTTTTTCCCCCGAATACAAACAGCCACTACCACCCGCTACCAAGCCGCTCTCCGTGATGGTCCACTGGCTCAGGACTCGAGAGGTGTAGGGCAGGCAACGACCAAATGTTTAGTCCGAACGCCAAACGCCAAAGCAGGTGGTGGTGCTGCCGTACCATTACTAAGGGCAGCCAGTAAAGAGCTAGAACGCTCGGAGGTGTGTCGCGTCCGGCTCGGTTCTAGCTTGGATCAGCTGGTCATACAAAAACACTGATCAACTGCATTGTTAGTTAATCAGTCGTAAACCAAAGCCTTGTTCACGTTCGTCCCATATGAAAGGTGAGGCTTTTCGATGTATAAAGCTTCTTTACTAAAATAGCTCCGGGCACACATTAACCAATGCTAACGCTTCCTAGTGAGCGTGTGCAATGTAATACAATTCGATACAAACCGCGGAATCAAACGCGCAGGAGAGTAAATGACCCAACGCACGCGGGTTTCTCTCTACCAATCGTCGTTGTTTACGCCAGCCCGCCAATAAGCCAGACTGCCGGCTAGGCATATAGAAAGTTTTCTTCGACGGATCCTATTTTCGCTGACAAACAGAAAGGAGTTAGCACTGTGACGCGTCAAGTCTAGGAGCCCAATTGATAAGGATACAGCATCAACGATATCCAGAACCACTGTTCAAAGTGATTTGAAGAAGCTAGCTCGAGCGCAGGCTGGCCGCCGGTGGCCGTCGTGAGTGTGTCGCCCTTAGTATCCTCACTAGATCATTTTCCTGATTCACGACCGCGTTCGTTTCTTGCGAGTTCGACCGACGCGATTCGGCCGCACGAAGACGGTGAGCATCAAGACGACACTACGTATGCGTATTTGCTGGCTCCGACCACGCTGCCCTGGGGCGGAATTTCACCACGATTGAGGTTCCAGTGCAGGAAGTTGGGGGTGTGTTAGGAGTACTCTCGGGGCATACTGCTGCATCCCGGTGCGTTTTTAATGTGCAATTACGTCTCTTAAACTCTGCGCCCACAATCACTAATTGGTTGAACGCACGACCTCAGGATACTTACTACACAGGAGCCGCTATATTGTGTGTTGGGTGTTCAATAGATAGTGCCGCTAAAACAGCACAGAACTCGATTGGCAGCGTCGAGCGCGTGCTATAGGCGAATGAATATTTAACTTTGTGCACTTTATTCAGGGGGCGCTGTGGCAACCCAACAAATAGAGGGGAAAGAACGGACGCAAGTTCAGGTTGACACATATTAAGGTTCGTACATATAAAAAAATGAAGTATAATCGACGCATGTGTGCTGTTTATCGTATTGTTACTACTACTACTATGTGATATAGCATACATACATGAAAAATTCTATTTATATTTCTAAGTCTTGGTGGCCAAAATAGCATCAGCGGTGATTTGACAATTTGCAGCCTACAACCTCTCGATGGCAAGAGGTGTTGTTAGTTGAAACGACCACCTCCCTCCCTTCTCATTACAATTAAACTTTCTAACTAATTAGATGCATGTACAATTTAAGCTATATTTGAAGGTCTTCCAGTTAACATAGGCCTATTTGAATTGCTTCAAACTCGTGTAGTGCATAGGCTACAAAATCTGTCCGCCTTGAGCCATTCTATTTGAAAACAGGCCCGATGGTAGGTAGCTCACCTCGTAATCGTTGATTTTCTGAGCTATTGTTTGGCATAGTTCCAGGTCGTACAGGTTAAAATGTCCCCCGATGTAACATAGCGAAAATCAAATATTATGTATAAATTACGATAATCGAAAAATTGTTAACTAGTAAGCTCGCAAACAGCCGGAAACCGTTTCTGGTCTTTAAATAGTTTCCGACTGCATGACAAACGGTATAATCTATACGCATAAATTTTCTAAGTCCAGCTGAGTTCGACTGACTTATCTGTACCGCTCAGAAATTTCAGCTGGCAAAACGGTCATAAATAGTATCGAGTACTTGTATTATACTCAGCATAATGCTCAGCTTTGTAGCCACCTAAACATTAAAACGTTTATACATATATTGCTACAAGTTTTACTTACGTTTGACTGCTCATGTTTACTTCAGTCAGCACCATCGTTTAGCTGAATCCGTCCTTCCCGGACCGTGTTCCGCATGTATTATGAGGGGTACAATTACTATGCCATCGTTGAAGTAGATGTATATTCTTAAACAGGTGAAATCCCGCTTATAACGTATATTACACAACAGATGTGACTTCGTCAAAAAACATATTGATTATGTACACAGACTTATGTATCTGATTAACTTGGTTGGTAATCGTTTGTGTTATCGTCTGCTTGTTGAGCGATAAAAGTAATGGGGCAATGTGACCGGCGAGCAGAGAAGCCGATCGCATATAAACACAGTTCAGATGTCTAGTAATTATAGGCCGCTTTGGCCGCCATGTTGCTGCTGATAATGCCGTTTCCGCTTTAGCGAGACGAAACGCTGAGCATGACATTCCTTCTATTTTCAAACTCTTGAGCTACGTGTGTACGCTTGGAAGTGTACAGTAACTAGAATAACATACGCGATTACAACAGCCAATGCTTATGAACTGACCATCGTTAACTGGCAAGCGATTTATACGCACGTATCGATGCACGCGTGGCCGAAGACTGCCCCGTAGAACGAGTCGAACGCTGAAGGTCACACGTCACCTGTGGAAGGATGGGAAATTTTTGTCAATACACGGGGTACTAGTATTACGTATAGTATATCTTTATTGTTTATTATAACTTTTGCTTTCTTTTTTCCCTCTAGCTGACACGTTTGTTTTCTTTGGGGGCGCTGCAAACGATTCATCGGGTAATAGGCATGCCTATTACCTGGATGTAATTACTGAAGGATGGGGGGCAATTAATCGGTTACTGTAATTAGTGCTTTTTAGTATAATTAATGCTTTTTTATATAGAGGGATTCCTTTGGTGCCTTCTACATACCTCAGTATTTAAGCTTTGTTCATATCTATTGGGTATGCATGAGTAGTAAAAGCTCAATTACCTTTTGGGACAGATTAATCATTGTCGCCGTTCAGTTAAAATAGATCTATCATTAATCGATTAATAATGTCTAGTAGATCAATCCGCAAAAAAATTGACAAAATACATCCTTGCTGCATCACAATTCGTTCGAACACTGCTTACACTTGCTGGAATTTTTCTATGACCCTTTATATATATATATATATATATATATATATATATATAATCCATAAATTTATGCCGCGTTTATTAACAAAACTATAATTATATGGATTAAACTCCGTCGCAGGCATTTAGGTCATATTATTCCTTACTCATACGAATATACTCAAGAGAGGAGTGGCACGGCCAATGACACCGCGACGCATCCCTCGTTTCGTCATAACGGGTTTCATCACTGTATTAATATACCAATAGTGTAATATCAGATGAAAACACAATTTTTTCAATATATTCGTTTTGGCAAGAGCTGTGTCCTTCCAGCGTTAACTTGGTCGCATTGGGCGCGTTGCACAGTGACAAATAGTGGGCCTGCATTGCTATATGTAAGGTAAAAAAGAGTTACCTCGTCGAGGAGATTCAAACGAAATTGAAACCAGTAATTTAGGAAATTTAGGAGCAGTCACTTGTCACGAACTGTGTGTGCGTGGCTATAAATGTACTCAATATGGTAAAAGTAAAACAACCAAGAAAAAACAATTTACAATAGCCATATATATTTTTCTAAATAATAATTAGGTGGCACAGGGGTTTATCGGAGATCTTCGGGATGGGTCATCAGCTGAAAAGGCTGACTTGTTCCCAGCGTTTATAGCGTTTCATTATGCTCAAATATGATGTACGTGTGCCACATGACTTGTTAATATAAGCCGAGCTATATTAGTAGATAATGATTTTTCTACACTCTAGTTATATAATAACTTCTATATATATATATATATATATATAATAACTTCTTCGTTACTGACATCCCTTGTGTGGTTCTGTGTAACCATATTCTGTTTACGAGTAGGCCGGGTTATCGCCTCACATTTTAGCTCCTAATAAACACCTTAATAACATCGGTATTTAAATTTAAAGAAAAAAATTAAGAATTTAAGCTTCGAAGTCATCCTTTCCTAATTATATTAGTCTATGAGTATTAATCCTCCATTCTTCCTGATTTGTTCAAATGTGCCGATATGTTGATTAAACGTTTTCGTTACTAACTCTTTTCCACCAAGGACTCATTTTACCAATACATTCCCCTAAAGTTTCGATCACAACAACAACAACGTATTTTTAGCACGACGAAAAATAATTTCGAATTACTTAAGAGTTAATACAATCTAGCCGAACTATCTATCGAGTGGACACCGCTGAAAAGAATAAGGAGATTGTCCAGGGACGATCGGTCGAGGTTTCCATGTATTGAGGTCTGGCTAACGATGTTCCAACAGGGACGTTGCTTTTGCCTGTCTGTCTACAGGAACAACGTTGTCACGACTGACATGTTTCCAGCGGTGGTTTGCGATGTTATTGTTGCTTAAAAAAGAAGCGTATTTTATCGTTCTCCTCTTGCTCATGCCAATTCAGCAAATTCGAGTGCTTCCCTAGCCTTACTAGCTGTGCGTCGTCCTGCCTTTCCTTAGGGAAGAAGTCGAGACCTCGGCAGCAGTAGCAGCTGCAATGTCCTCTATCCGGCGCCTCAGAGAACATCAGAATGGAGTGAAACGGAAGTCAGGGCCGAGAAGTAAATGTTGTAAGAAATAAAGCGAAAAGCGTTGTCAAATCGCCGTTAGATTTTTGTTTTCTGGACTATGGTAGTACGATAAGGGTAATGAAATTTTAACGGAAGCAACTATAGGAGTGATAGTACAAGTAAGTATAAGCCTCCAGGAAAGGTTGGCCCGCCAGCGCGGCTACTATTTTTGGCAGCGTACTTGCGTTTCCCCAGATTCTCTTGTCGTACCTTCTGTTTCTACGGGTCACAATGACTTGGAACTGCTGAGGGATCTGAACGAGGGAACGAATTGTCATCATTAGCATATGGCTGTTTCGGCCCCAGCCGAATCAATCACCGTCTTAGCGTGAAAAATGACTGCAGAAAAAATTGAAGAAGCAAGTTATGCTCTATTAGAGCTAGCCGTGCTCAAACATGGTAGACACTTTTGGCCCCTTACCGCTCAATCACTTCAGTTTCGGCAAAATTCTTGGCTGCAAATCTTTATTTCCCTCTGTTCTACTACGGTATGGAGGGCATCTCAGGCTATCTATAGTGTTACTGTCCAGCGAGATACATACCCTCACGGCAGTTGTTTACGTTGTTACTGTATCAAGAAAGCACACAGTATTTACATTTCTGTAAAAGTAAAGTGTTGTACTACATCGATTCTGCTGTTTGCTATGTAAACCTCTTACTTTATCAATATATGACTTACTCCCCAACACATAACATAGCTAAGGATGCGTGCATACGTGTGCATAGATGGCGCCAAGCAGAAAAAGGCGTGCGTTAGCAATGTTCAGGAAATTCGCGCGTATTACTGTGACATTGACATGATGGAACTTAGAGAGCAAAGGCGTGCTTATACTTTTTTATGAACCTCCTCGTTGTAGATATGGACAGTTTACTATGCAAAATAGAGACTTAGATTATTTTAATATAATCGCGTACATATTTTAACGTTTTTTTTTTACGTTTAACGCAGACCTGTTAAAGTACCTGCTTAAACTGAAACATTATATTAGGATAGAATTGAAACCAATAAGAAGTACCTTTCACAAGCGACAAACTGTTCCGAAGCCTATGCATAACCTAGTATCAGTTCATATTGTATAATGTGATAAAAATGATTGGGATGTATTACAAATATATGCAATAATACTATAAGTACATGGGGGCTTAAGTATCGTTGCTACAGGCAAATACATTATTGCGAGTAGTTCCCTATTTCTGGATGAATATAGAAGTCATATTATTATATTAGTCCAAAAAACAGTATTTTATTGCAGCGAATACGCCTTGATTCACAGTACATAATACACGGCCTAATCCATAGATTCAATAAGAGTATGTTATCTGCCAATATTTAAAGTATAGGATTTGTACGTTTTTTTGCTTTGTATAACAGTAGAATCGCACGAGGTCAATCGAAATGTTAATCAAGAGGCGAGTTTGAGACCGTCCCACTTTATCCCCATTGCTATGTTCTACTAGCTGATGACCTCCTCATTCTGCCATTGTCAAGTGTTTTATAATCTCCTTTATTGTTTTCCCTCTAATGCCTATCGACTAGGTTTCTTCCGTCTCATTGAGGGCCAAGCAACGTTAAACTGTATTTTCTACGTCGTCTTTTTCCCCAATCTCGTATACAACGTATATATG
>NW_019213025.1:891830-903830 GCF_002532875.2 Varroa jacobsoni | reverse complement strand
ATATATAGCTACTGGTAGTAATCAACTTGCCTAGAATATCCATCAGGCAGATATGAACCCTTAGGTATAAAGAAAAATCCAGTAATTGAAATCGAGCAACACGATTTATTGACAGACCAAGTCAGACATTCACCGTACACGCCCATGGCTCTAGAGTTGCGTTATATTTTAACTTTCCCTTCAAGGACTGACTGTTTGTTTGTTCATCGTCGGCCTTTTTTCCCTGCGCAAAAAAACCGCAGTCGGTGATGAAGGCCCCCCATGGAAGACGGCCCCTTTAAAGTGTCTCAGGAGTACGAGAGGTAGGGTGAATTACTATAGAAGGACAAGATTGCTGTTTGACATCCTCTTTTGGTTGATATTTGCAAGATGTGCGCCTGTTTGTTGATCAGTGGGAAACAACGTGGACGTCATTTCCTCTTAGGTACATCTGCTCCCTCCTGTGACGTATCTTTACTAAGGGAATTACGATCTCGTATTTAATCTTTCGTTCTTCTTTTCTAGCGTGCTTGTCTAACTTACACCCCTTGAAGTTATTGTATTTGTCCGCTGCGTACTTGATAAGGTTGCATGGAGCCTTGTACCAAGCCTTTGTTCCATACGGGGCCCCGCGATTACCGACTCCGGTCTCCAGATGGCCATGTGACGCCTTCAGTGCGTACGTGTATGTGTATACGTGTGTGTATTTCACTGTTTCATATCTAGCTTCTCCCTTTCCTCGTGGAAGGCGATGTTGTGCCTTGTTGAGCGTCGTTCCTGCTTCTTTTTCTTTTGCTGTTTGTTTATTCTCTTCGTCGTCAAAGTTCCGTCACTTAACCTATGTATCCGAATCACAGCCTAGAGGAGGGTAGTGTTCTCGGATACTCGGAGCGAGGTTACTGATGTTAAAATGTTGTTGTTTTTATGTGGTCTTTATTTATTTCGTTTTTCTTTTTTTCTGTTTGTTTCCATCGGCCTCTTCAGTCACCGAGCTTGCTTGCTCCTGTTTCACAACTAGTAAAAGTACACGTATTTGCTGTTTGGTTTTTGCTTCCACGTGTGGCGCCCGTGTGCGCCTATTCCTCTGTGTGTGTTCATGATAATACATCATGTATATTTTTTTACCTAGCTTGTTTTTACTTATGTATTAATATGTGTTTCTGTAAAACGTGCGCAATCTTTGTCAATCATTTAGCTGTTGATGTTTGTGTTTGTAGTGTCGCAATTATGCATTATGGTTACGTTCTTGTTATGTTGTTGTACCCATTGATATAGTAATTATTGTCATCATTATTGTTATCAGTGTGTTTATTTTATTCTCACTTATGATTGCTTCAAGATGCCGACGGATGTGGCCTTTGATGGCCGAAACACCCTTTGAACGGCTTGAGTTGTTCTAAAGTTGAGTAGATGTTAACGCCATCCCTCGTATCGTCGTCATCTCCACAATAATAATGTCGTTAATAGATATTTTTTCAATAAGCGTATTATAATAATAATAATAATAATAATATTCATACGTTCAGTGTCAAATCTTAATTACAAAAAAACAACGAATTTGTCACGCAAATGCTTCAGTTGTTCTAGCTGTTATAATAATTAGTTGGCTTTTCTTTTATTGTGGACGTTGACATTGTTTTCATTAACGGTTCGTCTGCTTTTTATCAGTTCATCATAAATATTTTCATTGGAATCGAACCAGTCGCCAAACGTACTTATATCCCGTCTCCGTACTAAGGCGCCGAAAAAAAAACAATGAATTGTGTATGTTTGTTGGTCACAACTGCAAATGGTCTGAAAAAAAGATAGCGATGATCACACTCATCATGTGATGAATATCGACCGTTTCTGTAGGTGTGTGTGTGTGTGTGTGTGTGTGCTGTGTGTGTGTGTGTGTGTGTGTGCTGTGTGTGTGTGTGTTTGTGGTGTGTGTCTGTGTCTGTATGTGAAACATACATGTTTTTTGGTACGGTACGAGAGAAGGAGTGGATGTATTGAATACAAAGAACATAGAAGGAGCAACCGGAATCGGTTACAGAAATGTTTCGTCATGATCATAATCGGCATGAAGAAAATCCTTGTGGTAATTCCATCATCTTCGATAGTATTTTATATGGGTAGAGAGATATTTACCATTTGATATTATAGTAGTCATAACGACAAAAATGATCATCTCCATTATCGCCGTTGTCAATAGCAGATTCACCGTACATTCATATGGAAGTCCCAGTTTTCGACCCGCTTGCCCCGTGATGTTGACGGTGAGTGTATTTGTATGTTAGAATCGAAGAATTCTTTGTCTCTGCTTCTTCAATAAGATATAAGATTAGATTAAAGACTCGTTTTTATTTCTAGAATAAATAACTCGTCGCTAGCAATAAGGATTAGTTTGATCGCTGGCAAGTGCGTGCCTTCCACACGGATTATATCCTCCTTTAGTATTTCTTACAATAATCGTAATTTTCTTCTTATCTCTTTGTCTATCTGTTATCATCAGTTTCTTACGCTACTACATCCGGCATGGCCGCGCACGTAGTGTGTTAATTTCGTCCGCGTTGCACTTTACCCAGTCACCTTTCTTTGCCTTCGCGTTAGGTGGGTTACTATTATTTATCCATCTCGCAGCTCTTTTTACACGTACACGTTACAATTTAGCAATATTTTGGTTTACTTCGCACACACTCGCTATTTCTCACGCACTTTTACACGCTTCCTTTCGCTCACACTTTCACTTCCTTGATTTATATATATATGTATGTATATATATATATATATATATATATGTATGTATATATATATATATATATATATTACGTCCCAAGTTTGTGTGAAGGAGAACTAGTTAGTTTCGCATACTTTCGTTCAGAGAGCGACAAGGACACCATCTAAATATTGCTGAATTTCCTGTGTAGAGTATAATCTGCTATACTTAATTGGGGATTATATTTTTCAGGACCAGCCGAATAGCGTGGGTTTCACTTCGGAGTCTCATGACTAACCCATTAAACAGCAGATAATATCAGTCGCTTTTTCGAATTAGTAAATGTTCAGCTCGGTGTCCTACACAATTTTTGTCACAGGAATAATTAGTTCTTCTTGTAATTAGTGTATCTCTTTTTTGTCACGAACCCTGATGACAGCTAATGTCCTGTATTTTTGTGTCACTGCAGCATGAATATGTGTAAATGTCTGTCGACATCACCTCTAATTGTCGTTTAGAATCTAAGACTCCTTCATATCGCACCGACTAAAGCCTAAACCCATAAAATTTCCCTGCGTTATCATCGTCCATCGTCATCTCCTAAGACATTTTGGCTTTTTTGTCAATTATTTTGTTTTGTTTTGTTGTGTTGCAAAGCGGACGAGGCTTGACCTTAGCTAAAAACTGCTCAGGTACCGCCTTGTCGCCCTAATGCCGAAGAATATTTGGCTGAATTTCATCATCGTCGTCGTCGTCGTCGTCGTCCTTCTATCCTTGATCACCGCGATTGCCTCCATTCTATCATGACCCTATAATCGACTGCCTTTTTCCATTCGCTTTGTCTATGATTACCTCATCAATTCCAAGCTCTTTACTCGTTCGCTCCATCGTTCTCAAATCCCGTCGTCATTGTATATATACGGTCAGTGTTGCTAGACCAACGATTATACCGTGCGCGAGTACATGCCCAAACTTCTACGAGCTGTGCATGCAACGCAATGCATGAAATGAGCGCTGAGCCCTAAGAATGCGCAGCTTCTCGACGTCGCCCCAACTCCCCGGCGATCGGCGCGGATCACACGCTGATCGCTAATACCCTGAAAGGGAAGGAGGTGACGAAATGATATGCCTGCATTTTATCGCGAAAGAAGGCAACCCTGTTCGGGGACGTTGCGCTCGTCTCCTTCCTAGAGATGGATGATATGTTCGTGTACGCATGTATATTAAATAAATTGCCCCGTGACGCTCCTCAGTACGTTGGAACAATATGCGATATGTTGAAAAAGTGCCGTCGGGCCTACTTGGCCGCCCATGTATCAACTGAATTGTTACACTCGAACACAATTATGCTTTTCGACTGCACACTTCCATCTTAATTTTGTTATATCACTATTATTATGCTACCGCTGTTGTTGATATCGATCGATTACTTTTCTAACTATTACCATAATCTTTTTGAGACAAGTAAGAAAGTTAACATCGACAATCACCATCTTCGTTTGACATAAGCCTTCGAAGTCTACGAGGATCAGTTGTTTGGGTAACATCGTAAGAACAATTATATGGCGGGGCTGATCACGCATCCCGTTTGTCCACTTACTGCGTTCTCAGTTACGTCTGATCTACCAGCATTTTTTCCGAGGTCACAACGCTTATGCAACGCAATCAGTTATGTTTACCATCCTGTACTACGATTGGTTCAACCGTGGCGCTAGCTTCGCCGATGCTTATAGACATATCGTTAATAGTATTATTACAATATCATTACAAGTCCAGAGTATGATATATCACCTTGTGTATTCACATATGAATGATTTCTTAGGTATTATTATTGCCCGCACTAGTATTTCTGTTTGATTGACGTGCACGTTATGAAAACTTTTACGGTTGTTGAGTCAACGGCATTGTACCATAGAGCTATACCTCGATTTTCATGCCAATCACTATTATGTCCACAGGCGACACCGCTTGATTTCATTTGCGCGCCTGTATTTATTCTGTCTGCCCGCTTTTGTCGACGCATGCCCATCTGCGTATCTGTGGGCGCCATTTTTCGAATGAACAAAACATTTTGAGACGATTAAAGGAACTTGTCGCAATTTTAACGCTACCGCTTTCAACACGCGCTTGAAGTAATTTTTTTTGCTGCTGTTTATATAATTGTACACTTTTCACGGTGTTCGCTATTATTCTATTGCAGTATTTACTAACACCACACAGTAACAATATGCCTATCTTAATACAATGGCTTGAGCCATTAGTTCGAATATAATTGGGGCACGATTGATTCAAAGAACAACTACTAACTCACTCGTTATACGAATTCCTTGTTAGCTATTTCTAATCACAGCTTAACATAATTTTCTGCCCGTAAACATGTTCCTACGCTGCGTGGTGGCTTCTTCACATGCACTCTATAATATAACGGTACTGGCTGGGTGGCTGGATGGATAGATCGCCGGTTGAAAAATAATTATAATAGGAATAGTATGTATATATATGTATACTGTCTCGTCATACATATTGTAAATTCCTGTCCTTATTTTCCGAGCTTATGCTACTTTTCGAGTTGTGTTCCTTTCTTGCCCTTTATTATCGTCACTTCGATCAATATCAATCTATTTGCGTGGCTACGTGCATTTTGCGCACGACAGCACATCAGTAAGCACGGTGCTGCATCGTTATAATAATAACAACGGTAATTAATTAGAAACTGATCAAATAAATTATCAGTCGTTCGTATGACAGGTCTTCTTATCAATATTTCCACACGTATAGTCACCATCCTCGTCACGCTATTCACATAATCATGTCATATTATTGTCATCAGTTCATACATTTAAATATTTCATTCTTATTATAGACTTTGTAAATGCCCTGATCTCAGAAGAAAAGCTGACTAGAATAGGCTCGTAAGCGCGGGGGATGGTATTGCACCGGGGCAAAGAGTACAAGCTTATAATAGTTGTCATATAACGACCTACTGATACATGAGTTCCGTCAACCAGTTGTATTTGTTGCCTAGTAAATGTGAGATTACGTCAAGAAGAACAATGATTTTGTCTGGCGGGTAGACGCGACACAGGGCATCCGAAGGATCGTTTCGCAAACGATCCCGTGAGGGTATCCGCTGACATCTATTCCGACATCGTCAAACTACGGGATAACAATAACTAAATATTAATAGAAATCGCTGGACGTATCAATGCTGGTTTGCCATTTAGAGAGAAGGGAGAGGCGGACACCGCCACACATCCCCGTAATCATCCGTTAGACATACTGTGGTTAACATACAGTGATACTGGCAGATAGTGACGATTTGGTGTCAGCTTGTATCAAGAACTGGGTCAGGGTGTGCGAAAGCAAGATGAAGCTAGGAGTTAAACAGGTGGCCAGGCGTAGTGACCGTGTCGCCAGGCGTAGTTACCGTGTCGCCGTTAGCCTAAGGTTCGATGCGTTTCAAGTTCACTAGATAGTATAGCGGTAGCTAGGAGTCAACAACAACTGCCTAAAGCATAATACAATAGTGCAATGAGCATATAGCAGCTTGCATATATATTTCATAGAAGGAGATAGCATAGGCCTTACAAAAGGTACATATAGGCATATTTGTAAATAATATGGGTAGTACACGGGGGAAAGCAGGATGCGTACGGTAGTAGGATTGAATCGCCGTATCGTCGCCCGACAATGTCAAGGCCGCTGAGTCAACGACGTATTTTGCTACACTCTCTAGATCAATTATGGCAACAGCATTTGACTTTTCTAGGCAAACTTTATTTAGTCGAACGAGAAGCAAATGCGTTGAGCGTATACTACCGGAATCCTTTGAAGACAGCCACCAATACGAAATCTATCAGCGACCAGTGAACGCGACGCGGTCATATAGCACTGAGATTCTTGCAATCGCAATCTCTTCGGAGAGCAAATTATCGGCACACAGATTGGAGAATCTACCAGTGGCGATTATAATCGATTATAATTAGCTCTTTTATGTCATCAATTATATTTTAAGCGTACTTCTTTATATGATCACCGTATTAAGCTTGAGTATCTTTGTCATCAATCAATATAATCATCATCGCAATGTAAAAGATTAGAGCACGTCCATCTCCCCGCGCCACGTTGAGACTATCCACTAGATCACAGAATTGTTACAGACATATAATTATGTTCTTTTGTTTCATTTCCCTGTGCTTCCTTTCGCTTTTTATTACTTTTTTTTTCAGTTCCGCATCATCTTCGCCCCAGTTCCGTTTCAACTACTTTCGTTCTTCACTGTTATTATTATTAGCCTTTTGCTTTTACGTCGCCGCCGCCGCCGCCGCCGCCGCCGCCGCCGCCGCCGCCGCTGTCTTTCATGCGTAGTCAGTTGATACACGGTATTTCCGTTTGCGACTCTTCTCCATTTTTTGTTGTCGTTAATAAAGCTTCAAATATTTCCCATTGGACTCCGGTTGTGGTTCGTTTCATTTCGGTTGCGGCTAATATTGTTATCATTGCACTTGTTCCTCCGCTGTTTGTTTGCTGTTATTATTGTTCTCTTCGTGGTTTTTGGGTTGGGGTTGATATTGCTGCTAATCGCCTACGGTCAACGGTCCACGGCGATACTCTGATTATTATCGTCGAGAGCAACAATAACGAGAGAGTGGCTTCCCGTGACGGCCTCGTACCTTGCATGAGTCGCATTGCATCGCCACATCACATTATACATTGTATGGGTCTAGAAAAGAAAATGTACAGATGATCCAACGTTTTAGAAAGTTGAGAGGAGATGTCTGTGTCTGATGGTAACCGTAGTGATATTGATCCTCGTTAAATGTCGCCAAGTCCGTCCTCACTGTCACGAGGTACTCGCACGTTTCGTCCGACTCCCAATTTTGCCGTCGTAGGTTTTTTAGCTAGAAATAGGCAAAAAACAAAAAAAAAAACGACAAATGAAGACTAGCTCGAGAACAGCCGCAGGCCGGCACGGACAACAGCTTCTCGACCCACATGCGGTACATGTAGCTTCAGTTACTAAAACCCAATGATTTTGCCATCTTCAGCACTGCCTATGTACTTTCGAAACGCCTAACGTCTAACTAAGCTGGGTTCAATATCAGTTGATCAGAGTGTGACGCGACATAGATCGCCTCAGAAAATCGTCACTGTAGACGCATGACCACCCCAGAAGCAAGAGCTTCATTTCCCGGTGGATCACCCTTTCCTCTGTGTAACACACTTTTCTTTACTCATCTCTATGCAGTATGGCATTTTTGCCCCCTATGCAAGACTCGTTGTTATGATACAGATGTAATCTTTATCGAATCAGTTCGGTGCCAGGGACTACCTTGCGCGTGTCACGCATATGTTCGCAATGTATTACATTTTATCTACCTATCTCTATCTATTTATAAAGCGAATTCTAATTGGCAAAGGGCGCAAGAGAATGAAAAACAAGGTGTGGAAAGATCGAAAATCATAAATTTCTCGAATTTCGACGATCGGCACAAAGTATGCACTTTTACTAAAACGAGCAGCAGCAGCAGCACGCTTCAACGACATCCATTGAACGACAGTTGGATATGCGTGCTATTATTCTGCTAGGACCGCGCCTAGAGCACCTGTACGAACGCACATTTTTGCCGTAGACATCCTTAAGGGCGAACTTACTTGATGGGAGCAACCGCGGCTGCGGCGGCCATATTTTTCCAGATGAGAGGTAATTGTGCATTTTGAATGCTGCAAGATTCAAAACATAACAAGCATAATGGAATCAATTATTAGCACTTATATTTTTATACGTATCGAATTTAATAGCGTACATACGACTGAATCTAGGTATCCAGTCGTACACCTATCCTGTATAATGTTGAAATTAAATTGTGTCTAGTTAAAAACGTGTCCTCAGGACCGCGGTACATGCGGAACCATGAACGACAGCGACAGTACCAACAGACACCGATTGCTCTGGAATGGTAAAACTCACCTGGGGTCCCTAAATATATGCAATATAGAAGAATACAACAAGCAGTGGTAGAATTAGAGAATACGCTATTGTGACAGATGTCTGATCTGTTGTTTCTGACGGGACGCACTTTGGCTTGTCCATAGCGGGAATGAGACAAGTTAGAAATACATGGCTGACATTAGTTGAATCTGCTTTTCTGAGGGACTGATGTCTTCTCTCATGAACTTGTAGCAAACGCAAGGGCCAGAAGCCTTTCACGGTGAAAACCTTCAACATCAATCACGAATCGGCACAAATGCTTCCAAAGAAACATGTATGTTGATCTGCGAGATGAATTCGCCCTGAAGGCACTCAACAGATCTGTCTACTCGTATGAAGCTCTACTGTGTTGCAAATAGCGTTCACGTCTTGCCGTAGGAATGGTCTGAAATTGTTCATTCGATTTGCCTGTCGCTCATTTAGTATTCCATCAGTTTCTTTTTTACTGGATACCGTTATGTAGGCGGCCATTCGACCTAATCATCGGTATCACACTTCACGAACGTGACATGGCCGTCCACAGTTTCTCGATTTACCTATGCCTTAACAAACACAGAGTCAACACGCAATTCTCAAAAAATAGTTTCTTCCGACAGTCGAATGAATAGAGCCGCTATCAAACCCTTACAGCGTTGCATATAACACTCACAGTAATTCGACGAATAAACACAACTTAACTTAGATTCCACCTTGATAATACTTTATTAGAAATATTAACTGTAAATAGCATTTGACTATATAATAATAATATTTTTAGTAATATTAATATAATAATCGCTCAAAATTTTTGGCGTTTTATTTCTTGATCTATTTTTTCCGTCTATTTAAGTTTTGCGTTCTGTTGTGTCTGCTTTTCCTGTTGTTATTGTTCCATCTCATTTTATGAGGCGACAGTCGACGAGTCGTCGTATATTTCTTATTGAGACAGATATTGACGTTGTTGAAGATTGTTTCATATGATAAATCCAGCATTACGGGCAAACATGATCATAGGCAGTCGCGCACGCATACACTAACTGCTATCCATATTATTAAACAGACTAGCTCGTAGAATAGCGTAACGAATAATACGACAGAGTGTTGAAAATAAAAGGCTTAATCCTTTTCGTCACGGCGACACGTGTTGCGTCGATTCCCGCAGAAACCACCGGCCCATTTCAGTTGATCGATAATAGCACAGTTCAATATTTAATATAAATAAATGATCTGATAGAGTTACATGCAGTTCTACCGCCGAACAGAAATCTCATCGCAAACACAATCGCTATAGAAACAACACCGCGTGCTCGGTCCCGCCGTGATCGTGTACAACGCTCATCATCACACTGCGATAGATGGGCGGCATCTGGGCCAACAAGATCGAATTGAGCCGAGCTTGACTACCTGCTTTCACCGTTTCCCAGCACAATAATCACATAGTAGCTTCCCTAGTCCCATCATTACCATAACTAGCGGATGATATGTTTCGTTTTTAGTGCAATCAACTATTAACCATCTTATACACGGCTTGTATCAATCATCAGTTGTCTCTCATCGATCACATCATCATTGTTATCAATATTCCAATGTTTTTTGTCGTTTTCACACAGCAAAAGACTGAAGGTAGAATTTATTCCTTAATTTCTTGTGCCGCCTTTTTCCTTACTGTACAGATCCGTCTGGTGTCTCGTTAAGAACCGCCTGTTTCCCTATCGAGTCGACGGGACCTGTTTGTCTACTGCTAGGTCGACTACCCTCCCACTCTGCGCTCGTCCATCAATAATTTTCCTCGATATGTTTACCGCTTCAACAGCGGCCCACGATCGTGTTTTTACGCGGCGCAACCGGGTGCGACGAACTGCATCTAGAAGGCGAATATTTCCCTTCTTTGCACGCTGTTATTATATCGGCTACTCTGCTACCCAGCCGAGCATGTACGTTTGCGATTTGTAAGGTTATTTGCACGCCTCTCATGTATATTGTTAGCTTACTCCTGCTTCTGTTGCTGCCGTGGCGACTTCGTCTCAGTGTGCTTGTTTACTAACTGGTTTGCTGTTATTGTTTTTGTAAATTTGGTAATGCTTTCCTATAATTAGTATCATTATTGCCAATAATAACAACAAGTTTTTCTAAGGTGTCCAACAAACACGTGATTTGTTGCGCGTTTTCGTCATGATAACAGAATAGCCATATCAGTGCAATGCAATTGAGATTGACGATGACCCACTAATGATCATTCCATCGGCTGACGACCACAATAGATATTAATGTTTATAATAGTTGTTATTATATTGCAAGTTTGTTATTGTTGTGACACGCGCGGCGGTGTATTTCGCCGTAGGAGTGACGGGCTGAACCGAGTTTCCGTCGGCGCCGTCCCTGAGGTACGTCAAGAAACTGTCGCGGAAATGTACCTATCGCTACCCTTACTTGACGCCTCTTACTGCAGGATAGATCGCTTGAGGGACCTACCTATAGTAGCTTTAACCATCTTCGAGCCATTCCCGTGTTCGGGTTGATAATCGCCTTTTTCTACTTTGTTAGAGTCCTAACAGAGGCCAGACGAAAAATCTGGTTAGGTTTTCGTTAGGTTGCAGCGGTATCGGTAATCGGCGCCTGCAAGGGGGTATTAGCAATCGGAACTGCCGCTAAGGGCGACTTTCCACGGTTTCTTCTCATCAGCAATGCTTTTATTCGTTTTTTTTTTGTTTCCCTCTATTCAGTTTCTGTAGACGTTCCGTTCGGGCGAGGCCACTCGGCGGAAATGAATGACGTCTCTCCCTACCCTGAGCACCGCCAAGTTCAAAATACGAAGAGATATATTCATCATAAATCTACTACTGGAGGAATCTTTAAATACGTAATACCCCACGGCCTCAAGTAACCGCAGTGGGTTCATCTTTAGAATGACGTTTTGTGTGTTATTAATCATTTTACTATCAGATGGCATGTATGTGATGTTTGTGTCAGGTTGTGTCTGTGTATGTTTGTATATGTCTACGTGAGTGTGTGTGTGTATGTGTATGTGTGTATGTGTATGTGTATGTGTATGTGTATGTGTGTGTGTGTATGTGTGTATGTGTGTGTGTGTGTGTGTGTGTGTGTGTGTGTGTGTGTATGTGTATGTGTATGTGTGTGTGTGTGTGTGTGTGAATGTCTACGTGTGTATGTGTGTGCGAATGTCTACGTGTGTATGTGTGTGTGAATGTCTACGTGTGTATGTGTGTCTGTATGTCTACGTGTGTATGTGTGTCTGTATGTCTACGTGTATGTGTGTACGTATGTCTACGTGTGTGTGTGCGTATGTCTAGGTGTGTGTGTGTGTGCGTATGTCCAGGTGTGTGTGTGT
>NW_019213025.1:821000-891730 GCF_002532875.2 Varroa jacobsoni | reverse complement strand
GGGGGGGGGGGGGGGGGGGGGGGGGGGGGGGGGGGGGGGTAAGAGGGCGTATAGTAGTAAGCGCATCGCAATTGTGCCCACAAATCATGCGCTATAATGATGTATAGACGTTTATCGACCGAAATGTACAAGCATATTAATGAATATAGTAAGAGACACTGTAGAGATAGAAAACGAGTTGTGAAAGTCAGAAGTGCCGACAGCGTTCAAACCCCACTGAACCAAAACTATGGCCAAAAAATGGCTCATGTCGAAGAGCTGAATTCTATAGATGTGGTGTCTACTAGAACAATGTAATTACAGCTCCTTTTATTTGTAGAAACATCCGTGATATAAAGATTAATCATATAGAAAAATATTAAAGCTTGCTCATGAGAGCTTGGTAGATAACATGTTGCTGTATAATCACTTGCTTCTCCTTCGCATGGTGCTATACCTTTATCTGGCGTCACCGGACTAAAACTGAATCCGTATAAATTTAACCCTTAATCTTATTTTTGGGTGGACGATCGTGTGTAGACGGTTATTTCGGCGCTTGAAGATTAGAGATTATAGTAACCACTACTGGCCAAACTTGGGAATCTCAACGGGTCAGACTTAAGAGATTGTAGCCAATGTTCAACGAACATCCTAACTAGCGCCATTGGAGATCATTTATCCTAGGACCAGCCAGGCTACATGAGTAAGTAAACTATTCCAACACAGCTACTGATTCGAGAACCTCGAAAGCGGGAAGTTTCTAAGGATTCCAGACAACTCAATTTTCAGTAGCGGAAGTCTATACTGGTATGAATGTGATGTTTTTTCTGGGCGTCTTTGATGATAGGCAATGGCGCTACTGTGTAACCTTATAGGCCTGAATTGAGGAGCTAACATGTAGGCTCAAGAACATCACGTTCAGATTACGCCGAAAAAAGGCAACAGTAAACTTTCATTAATAGTAGAGACCTTGTATGTATTGCAGCTCGAGATTATCCTTAAAGAGCCCTCCTGAGAACTGGAATTTTGGCAGGTCAACCTCCCAGCCTCGAAAGCCAAGTTAAAGTCAGTGTTCAGGTTGGCAGTGGCTAGTTAGAAAAGACTTAGAGGAAAAAACTTCCAAATGGACCTAATAAATGATAATTCGACAAAAATCCGACCGCACAAAGTATCGCTATTTATAAATAAATAACATCACGATCCATCGCCTAAAGCGCAAAGAGTGTTACGTAGTAGTACCAACAAACAAACACTCGTTCATAGGTATTGCTCTACTGCCAGCGCCGCACAATGCGCATTTCGTCTCCACAACAACACAAAAGATACTATTTTGATAGCAGGTTTGTCGGTATACCCCGTAGACCCCGAAAAGTTGTTCTATTACATTATAACTGCAGCGCATGTGAACTCACTTGTACATACTCAGTGAACCACGACCGTAAATCGGAGCTGAATTGAAGATATATCGATTTCTTAGTAGTTGATACATTTTTCTCTAACATAATATTCACAGGCGTATTTAACACTAGCTAGGAATGACTATCGAAAACTGGCCAATGACTATCAGTCAATAGTCGTCGGTGATCATTTCTAAGAGATCACGTATAGTATGCGCTATGGTACGGTACTTGCCTGGTGTTGATGAGGTACTGGGCCAGGTTGATGGCCTCGGGGGTGCCTGAGATGGACACACAGCGCTCCTTGCTGCCCTCCTCCGTGTTGGAGATCTTGATCGTCGCCCCGGACAGCTGGCGGATCTCGTTGATCTTCGCGCCGCCTTTACCGATTACACAGCCAATTAAATCATTGGGAATTTGCATCTCCTGCGTCGACGAAACAGCGACGGGCACGCCGCCGACGCCAGGTGCGCCCACGCCGACGCCTCCGACACCGACGCCGCCTACTCCGACCCCGCCCACGCCACCGACGCCGCCAACGCCAACGACGGCGCTGAGTTGTGAGCCGGCCACCCCCACCCCGGCTACAGCGCCGCCCATGCCGCCGCCCACACCGCCACAACCGACGCCACCACGGCCCGCAGCCGACTGGCTTTGAGCCAAAGCGGCGAGGGCTGCCGCTATAGGTAGTAAAAAGCGTTACCAACGTCGCGTCGTGTAGCGGCAGAAGTCGAAGTAGTGACAGACACGAGGAAGACGGGAGATGTAAGATAATCGGCAGGTAATGATCGAACGATGATAGCAGATGACGGCAGAAATTTGGCATTATTGACAGGTGTTATTATTGAAGAGGAATTGCAGGAAAACAGGTACACGACAGAGGTCGACAGAAATGCGGATGCACGAGCATATTCACATAAACGTCGAAATTGTTGGTTTACGTGTGTGGACGCCCACACGTGTACACGTACGAGCGTGAAAGAGACAAGGATATAGAAGATAAAAGCAACGCAAACGAGAACACAATTAGGCAAGATTTGTTAGTTTGTCTTTTGTTCTACGCTGATACAATTCATATGATTCACTGCCTATTAAATAATCGTGCTATATAGTTAAAATGCGATAATTATAATGAGCAGCTGCATCTTCCAAGATAATCGTTACGTGTTTTGGTTTCATGACTGAAAGCAAACTTTACCTCGCACTCGCTGGGTATACGTAATAAAAAAAAAATAGGGAGCTATTTAGAGCTGATTCCTATGAAAAACTTACAGGCATAAACATGCATATAATCGAAATAGCCATAATGTAGTGTTGACATGAAACAAAGGCATTTGCATGTTAACAGCAGAAAGAAAAAACATAGAAAAACAGTGATTTTAATACATTACCCATAACTGAAATGTGGCCGAAACGGAAAAGCAAACAAAAAAGACTCGTGTAAGTGTATCGAAAGTAAATCGAAAGCTCCTTATAACTATCAATATCTACTATGTTAACTCATCTATATGGCCGCGTATTTGCAAGCTCATTTTTAGTGTCTCCTCTTCAGCACAAGTTCAAAGAAGTAGGCAAAAAATTAAGTTACCGTTTTCTATAGTTTTTTGACAAAATATGCTCAGGCTACACCAGTAGTGGATTCTATTATAAATAAGAGGTCTATTTCAAGCCACTTATTTTACTGATTGGCAACTTGTTAAAAAACGGATCAGCATTACGCCGTCCGCGGCTCTGGCAATGGAAATACCGTACGCAATGCCATCCGGTGGCAGTATAACGATCATAACATAGGTTCATTGCAACAAGAAGTACTACAACCTTTGCTGCTACTGCTGCTGCTGCTGCTGCTGCTGCTGCTGCTGCTGCTGCTGCTGCTGTTATTCTGTTGGAAATGACGCAAACGACTGCGAGCTAAGGCGCATGAAGAGGCGAACGGTAGATGGCGGGCCAATATATAGAAAGCGTGAAACGGAGATGGGTCGCTAGCTTCGTGCTAAGCACAAATGATTTGTTCAACAAACACTACGGTATAAATGGCCAAACAGCTCCAAGAAAGGACAAGCCGCGAAACGAAACAATGAACGCAGCATACAAACACACGCACAAAGGACAAGCGAAAACATTCGTGACTAACTTTTGGGCTACCGAACTATCTTCACAGCCGGCAGCAGCAGCAGCAGTAGCAACAACGACAACAAACGCTACGTAAGATTAATGATACGTAAACAACAAAGCAAAATGACCGCTGCGTATAATATGCCGCTTAAGGGGAAAAGTGAACGTAAAACAGTTAACTGGTTTGCTAAACAGGCTGAGGCTGACGCTGACGTTACAAAGGGCGGAAGCGTGACTGACATTGGGAACGCGACAAAATGCTTCATCAAACAAACGCGTGTCAAAGATCTGGAGCCGATAGGCTTTCAGCGTCTCACCTACTCTTGCAAAATCCCAGACAGCAGCCAAAGGAGGGGGGAGTACGCCGGACCATAAAGCATGGCAACGAAATGATGGCTAAGTACATGGACGAAGTAGCTGATTGAGGCAACACTCGACGGCTATACGTGCCTACGTGCATGTATATGCGTAGCACGTAGAAATCAAGAGACATTTCGAAGACTATTGAAGGCAGCGATGCGAACACTATTGCCGGGTCCAAATGCATAATTTCAATCAAATTATTTCATTTTGAGTCATCAGGGACTGCCGATACCATAGAGAATATATAATATGTAGCCGATCTATTACGAAGCAGTGTTTAAAGGTACGAATAGGTGAAACGTACGTGTAATGGGTAGTAGCTACCTATACTTCAGCACATGGCTGATGGAAGCATGTGTTTAGGCGTCCCTATAGGTATCCTAAGTGGCTCGGAACGTGGCGGAACCAAAGGAGCATATGTATAAATAAAGCTGTGGGATCAAAGAATAATCGTGAACTACTAAGTGAAAATGGTTTCTAGGGTTCAGTTTCAGCCGTTAGTAGGACTCGCTTTGATGACCGCCTATATAAATGCAACATGGCAAGTAATCACCAACTTAATTGCAGCAGACAGTAAGTTTGTATGAACTAATCTTTTGTTTTGGAGAACCTTGCGATTAGTTGAAAATATGAACGAGACTATAGATTACGGGTTGCTGTATAATAGTGAAACGGTAATATAGTCAATTGCATGTATCTAAATTGTATCTAGAACTTGACTTCGGCGCGTATAGAAGTGGTTCGGTAGTCGCATAAATCATCTTCTCTACGAAACCTCTCTATGGTGCATCGATTAATTTTGTTATTACGAGATCGTTTACTGAACGTTCTGCATTTCTCAGAAGTTTTCTTAGAAATCTATTACAAATATTGATAATCGTGTTGCAATCTGGAGAATATCGTAGCGACTAACAGGGAACCAGGCACAGTTGAGCCAGATTCGAAGATTAATTGAATTTGAACGTGTTGGCGGCCATATTTGTTCGCATCAGCAGCAGCAGCAGCAACAGAAGTAGCAGCAGCAGCAGCAGCAGCAGCAGCAGCAGCAGCGGCAGTAGCAGGAACCTGAATGAGTTGTATTGATAAAATGTACTTCTGCTTACCCTGGGGAGATAGGGCGGCTGCATTAGCGGTGGCTGAAGTTGGCGGGTTCAGCAGAGGAGCATGCTGTAGAGCCAGCTGGTGGAGCTTTGTTAGCTGAAACGAACGAAGGATTATTAAAATAAGTTTTTCTTAACTTTTATAAACGATCAGTCATAGAAGTTTGTTTAAAAAAACAACACCGGGAATCCGAATGACGAAACGAAACAACTTTTGCAAATATAGATCTATATTCTTCTGAGACATCGTTGCTTTCCGTTCGTGTGTACGTCTCGACAGTGTGTAGAACTAGCGCAGAAAAATCGGGACGAAGATGGAAAAACGTAAACGTATGTTTGTGGTAGAACGTTTATATATAGAAGGCCGCAGCTATCGTAGATGCACATATGAACAAAATAACTCTAATAAAAATAGATGCATATAAAACGCTGCCTGCTAAAGACGTCTGCCTGCACAATATACGTCTTCTTCTTTGAATTGCGCAGTAAGGTTTACTCAGAGAGCAAAGCCGAATGTCGGCATCGACCATAATTAATAATTCAACAGCTATATATTCACAGAAAAATAGCGGTCTTTTTCCGCTTTTGTATCGAATTTCGGTATATCTCTCCATGTGTACTGCGTACTTTGCATCAGGCTGCATTTCTCAGTTGATACCACACCCAAATCGGCTGATCTCCGCCGAATCAGACTTCGAACACGTCCGCAGAAGATTTTTTCATCGTGTTAACCTCAGATCCATTGCATCTGGACAGATGTTTTTTCAGATCTTCAGGGCTATTTGACAGGAAATTGGTGAAATGCATTGGCTGACTTTGCTCTCACAAAAAAACATGGCATCATTTCTACAGTTGGCAGCTCCTGCAGACGCAAGCTGAAGGCGCCAATTTCTAGAGACCAATCTCTCTTTCTCCAATTACTATCTAGTTTTCTGTCCTATTATGATTACTACTCACATCAGGATGTGGAATGGCGTACTGTCCCTGGACAGTGTAGGCCTGACCTCCAGCAAAAATGACCGGCGGCATGGCGGGCTTAGGTCGGTATGGGATGGTGGCGCCCTTCGGCGGACTTTCGAGCATGACGCAACAGATCTGGTAGATACACTTTGTGACTGCATCTGCGCAGCCCGCCACAGTGACGGTGCGCTCTGTTGAATTGGGCAACATCTCCGAGGCTACTTGCACCGAAGCGCCCGTCAGCTCACGGATCTCGCGGATTTTTGAACCGGCCTTGCCTGCAAAACGTCGCAAGGGTAACGAAAACAAGAAGTAAGAAACAACACACCATATAGAAATGTCACAATGTTTTTTAGATATGTTTCTCGCATTATTACGTCATAACCTTGGAAGAACTTCTAACCAAAGGAATTAGTATGTAATTCCTTTGGCTGAAAGTTCGTGAATTTTTATATTTCAGATACCTCCAATGTGCCCATACGAAACCCCAATATATATGGTTACCATAGAAAAATACATCGTGATCTGTTACCAAATTTGTAATCAAAAGCGGTGAATGTGCAGTTCGACACAAAAGAAGTATAAGAAGTTCGTATTGTGATTAATCTTTTTTATTCCGTTCAATGGAAAAATGACTAGACGATACAAAATAAACAATTTTTTCATGTATTTTCTCGCCAACATGCATTTCTTTGTTTACCAATAACTAAAAACCGTTGTACTTTACAAGTGTAAATTTCGATACATCGTAAAATATCTTAATATGTATGTAGTTTCTTTTGACACACGCTTTGCTTCGAAAACAGACGATCTCTCTTTTGCTATAATATTACATTACTCCCCTTGGCGTTTTCCGACTTTTAGCAGGTCACAACAGTTGACACACACACAGACACAGACACAGACACGACGATGCTGTTGGTCATTCGTTTGTTACTGAACACGACCAAGACTACCGTGTCCGCTCGAGCCCCCTTCAAATTTCACTCACTGCTGCTCTCTTTCTGGACCAACATCGTTCGACAGTCTTTCGTACTCTGACCTTACGACCGAGTTTCAAGTGGCCATAGTCCATCGACATCCTTTTACAGACTACTAGGCCGCCTAGCTATTCCCATGACTTAGGCTCTTCAAAACAGGGCTTCGGGCGCCTCTTTCATATCACTGATTGCAATTTCACCTCACTCTTTGCCCTAAGCCAAGTTCATGTCACATCGATCTTTCTCTGTACATGCTGACCGTTATCCCCGGTTAGGCCCCCCGGAGTTAGGTCTGAACGTCTTAGGGAGCCGTCGAATCTATCTTTACCCCACGTCCATGTCACCTCAGTCTTAGCACAACATCCGACATAAAACGGCTTTTGCAGTCATCCATGGTAAGCGACAAGTCTTCCTTTATTGTTCGACTTATACTGATTCGTTCTTCGTCCCCTTCATACCAAACCCTAACAAAGCTCGCACTGCTGCCATTGTTTTCTTTTCCAGGGTTCCTTCATGTTGCCGCCCGTCGTCAAATTTACACACGGATTCAAATCCGGACGCAGACAGTGATCGAAAACAGAAAACGCTGTAATTTAATTTCCCGAAGTCGAGTAGAAAGCTACTCATATACGACATACGAGCATTTGTGCAACGCATTTGATTTGAAACATTGTCGGAACACTTTTTATACGATATTTGAGCGCTAATAATCTAAACAAATATATCAATTCTTGAAATCATCACCTGAGATGAAATTCTGAAGTCATCTACTATAATTTTATGAGTGTGGCATCGCTGCGTTCTCGCCTGATAAGTAACACTATTGACCTTTTTTTATGTGTTGCATACCCTCTTTGTGAATATAAAGGTATTATTTAATTCAGCAGTGCACACCAAACGAACACCCGATACGGCCCGCACCAGTTCACAGGGAGGACGCAATGACTTCGTATACATTTAATACGGATGAACAAAATGCCCGCCAATGCTTGTTTACATCCTAAAGCAATGAAACAACTAGCCCGTAATTGAAAGTAGAGTATTCTCTAGGCTCACTTTTCATGTAAACATGTTCATGTTTGTGTTATCCCTATAATCACATTCGACAAGGAGCAAAACCAGTATCTATTATTCAGAAAAATGGTCCTTTGTCTTTAATCAGTTCAATTCAGCCATTATCAATCGATACGGTTTCAAGGCACAACTCCATTCTGCTCAGGATGTATTAAAAATGGCGGATCTCTCTGTATGTTGCCACACGAGTATAACGAGAAGTACAAACGCTCCTCATAGACATACGGCTCTCGGCGCAACTAGCTCAAAATGAACGAAGCTCAACAATAACCACTTATTCAAATCATCCTTATCAAGCTTAGATATAGGCTGGGGGCGAGTGCTATATGATTCAGTTGAATAACAAAACGATTGCGGAGAAGACCGGTATATCGACGGGCGAGGTGATCTGCGGGCAACGCCCGAACGACGGTGAAATACTGATGGGACAGGCCGCTTGCAGGTCGAAAAGGCCCCAAGAGATTAGTGCTTGCCAAGTAACAACGGTCGAGCTGTCGACCCAACGGGGTGATACCGTGCCGATACAGCCACCAGAAATAGCACAAGGAGAGTTGCCAAACGTATGCTTAACAGTAATCTATTAAACTAACTTTACGTCATAATAGAATACTGCGTTAAGAGCATAGCTCAGGCAAGATTAATCATTCATCATACCAAGAATCTGGGAAAGAATATTAGGCAAAGCCACTCAATTTTAGAAAGCTAGCTTTACAAATTTCAACGTCCGTATTCATGAGCGTAAAATACGTACCACATATATCTAATTTAGAATTCTTTATATATCTATATATATATATAGTATTCTCAGATACGTAGGATAGATTCCAATAAGTGTTCATCTATTTTTGACGAATGTTTTGTTTTTGAAAATCTTTTCCTCATGATTAACACATACCACAGACGTGAATCTCCTGTCCTGAATAAATAGCAACCATTACAAATATCAACATTGGTTTTGAATACCGAAATTAAAAATACCCACAACAGGACTCACGTACTCGTGAAGTCTAGACTCGGGCTAACCCCGTTCATGATCCAAAATTTAGTCTAACACTGATGCTGCCTTCTGTCATCTGTCTTCGCTCAACAACTGCGTCAGTTGTTGATCTCGCCATAGATAGGGGCTCTAGCAAAACAACTGCCGACCACGATAACATCCTAATTATGATGGCTGCACCGCGACACGACCGTATTTTGGACTAGTGATGATCTCAAGTGGTGAAATCGTAGTATGGAACGAAAAAAATTACATATTTATTAAAGTAGCCGTTACATCATCTCAGGCGTATACGCCTAAGCTAACACTGCCACTCACATTTCCCGTATACCCGCCCAGACGTGCGCACACACCGACAGATGAAGAGAACAGCACAGTCTCCAAGAGCGTGGCATGTACCCATAGACCCATCGTTCATTTTAATTGTATTTCACTGTACCCCCGTCACTCCTAAACAAGTGCCTCAAGCTGCCCTTTGCTCCAGTCCGGACAGTACCAACAGTGACGATAAGGGTGGCGACCCGGGTAATTGCCCCCGGCGATTGCTGCCGATCCCGCCAAAGTTCATCATCGGGAATCCGCCCACCTGTATGCTCGTCTGTTTGACTCTTCGCTGGCCCATGTCGCACTTCTCCAGAGAGCGTATAGCGTACACAAACCCACTCCTTAAGTCAGTCCCGATGAAGGCCCTTCCAGCAGCATACAAATAAACAGAGATAGAAGAAGAGAGAGCGGTCGCTCATGGGATAATAGGACGAAAATGACAGAAGTGGGTTGTTGTGATAAACATTCATGCTGAGCTAGCCAGCACCAGGGCCAGTCAGTCCACATGTTCGTTTTCATAACACTGCGTAAAACACTGCCAATGGGCCAAATAGGTGCAAAGCAGAAATGGGGCATATGCGTCCAAAAACTGCATCCAGCCGGCGAATGAATGAAACACGGGTCTCTCGGGGCACACTACAGGGACCAAGACTCCAGGCAACACTAGAGGTTCGGTCCAAGCTGTCTGTACCCTTCAAATCTACGTATTCATAGTCAGCTAGGGAGACATACACATACGTTCTCATCACAAAGGTAGAAATGACATTAGCACGAATCACGCTATCGATGAAGCGTACAAGCGTAGCAGCCGTTGGCCAGTGGCACAGAGAGTAAGGTAGTCCTGAATACAGAGATTGTTCTATCGTTATGTTTTTTTTTTTTGATTCAATCTTGTCCCTTTTTAAGCAGTCTTTGGCGGCTATTGGCGTGACCGCCTCTTGCCTGCATTTCTCCCTGATTGCAATCAATGTTAATCCCCGTTATTTAAATTTATTTAAACAGTCATCACACTTTGAAGTTCAGATACGGTCTTAATATACATATGTGTGTGTCCAGTATCAAAACAAAACTTGTTTTGTTAGTTTTTTGTTGAGTTAGCTGAATTTTGCCTTTTTTCGATCCCTATCTTATAGAGCACGTACGATAACCTAGTGACAAACAAGGACCGCATCATGCTACAAAGCACCACTTACATCCTTGGCAAAAGGAGACAACGTTACTCGGCTTTACCACCAGGGAAGACTTGTGAGCTTAGAGAATACTGACTGCTCTCTATCGTGGACACAGACTTCGCTTAATTCAAATGCGGCACGATAACCTGTAGTGAGCTACCATTCTTAGTAGTAGGACCAAGACGGAACAACAAAAAGCGATTAACGTCATCAGTTTGTCCTATATATGGACACGGCTACAATTTGGCAATAGTTGACGGCAGTACTGACTACAAGATCGGGTCTGTGTGAAGTGCAAACAAGGTCAGCTCAAGAACACAATTCGGCGATGAAACACGTTTGTAAAAGGGATCACCCCGCAGCACAAACGGCACTTAATTTCAGTAGGTCATGTTAATGTATTCATATAACGTATTTGACTTGATAAATAGTTGTAGGTAAAACCGAAAACAAGAGCGGACTTCACGGACAAATGTATACGAATATAAACATGTTAATTTTCGTTGACAATACGACAGCACATCATAGGGCAGAGATAGTAAGCGCAAGAGCTTCATCGTACGACCCAGATATGAGACGCTTATCATCGTGCCGATAAAATGTCACCGAAGGGAGGCTGTTGTCTAACGGCTAGTTAAAGAAACCACTAGACTAAACGTACATATAACTTGTTAACGACTCAATAATCACCTCGTTTATATGTCAATAACTGACGACTGATTAGCGAAAAAAGCCCGAGTTCCGCGTATCAGTTAGACCTAGGAAAGCAACTGGGCCAAAATTGCGCACGTTCTTGAGTGGCCCAATCGAAGATTTTTGCTATTTTTACCTCGGCATAGCGCACTGCGTCGGCCTGAAAGTCTTGCTATTTTTAATCTTCTATGTAATTTCGCTTACATCTCGGTACTATAAGCGTTTACACACAAACATCGTTTCGCGTATTCAAGTAGCGTTTCGGAGTTGCTCTCTATTGGAGTGTTATTTTCATAGATTTTGGGAAAATTCGTTGTAGTGTATGTGTCTCATCGCCACGCAGAATTGATATATGCTATAAATAAACACGATATACAGTTATGAGGACCACTGTGTTGAATTTAATCGTTCCGAAATATAGATAATAAGGATGCATTGACTAACACCATCCTATGCACACGCACACCATGCGTCATCGAACTTGCATGCCTTATCTTTAACGCACTCCTCTTTGAGAATTTTAATCACATTGCATAGTAATAAAAGATCATAGATTACGATCGTCACAACAAAACGATCACAGACGAGCAAGAACTTCACACTAGATTATCCTAAGGCTGTCGCAGGATCTCAATGAGGCAGGCGCTACGAATTACCGTAAGAGAATGCTGCAAATGGACTAATTTCTGCATAACTGTATAGTACCTTTTCTTAGTTACCAAGTCAACATTATTCATTAAGGCCTTCTGGCCCGCCTGCAATCCATTCTACTTCGCTATCAACATCCCAACACATGTAGTCTATATATATATAACATATATTTTGTAGTCAGTACTGACCACAGAACCTTGCAGCAATCTCCCAAAGAGGACCGTTGCATCCAACAAAACCGTTACCCTTTCGCCACAGATGCGTACCGCGAACAACATGTAATTTCCGTCAGCGTCAAGATTGAACAGTGTAGATAGAATCAGAGCGCTTTCATATGTTCAACAACTCGCAGCATAAAGCGTATTAACAACTGCCTATGTTAATCCCAAGATCTCCGAACTTCTATTAGATCGACTCTAATACGCAGAAGACAAAGTCCCGTCTTCCTACGCGCGGCTGAACGACAAGCGTCACTTGTCTGCCACCACTGTCACTTACAAAAACGTTCGTCAGAGCTTGTTAAAAACCGTTATTTGCAAGCCAACTATTCCTGTGAATACGTCGTTATATCTAACGGCCACCCTCCTGCCCTTTGGACTCTTTCCACTGGCTCAGATTTGTCCTTCCCTGGACAAGCTTTTCAATTTAAGCTATGACTATATATAATAATGAATGCAGTACGTTACGAATGCGAGCACTTACCGATAAGTGAACCGCATTGCGACGCTGGTACCACCAGTCGAAGCGTGACGGGTGCTGCTGTCTGACCAGGCCCGAGAGGCTTCCCATGCATGCCTTGCACGCCGTGCACCCCGTTAAGGGCTTGATCGGTGGGTGACCCGTTATTCAGCTGGGACATCTCCTCGAATTTGGCGCAGATTAGCGAGAATGCCTTGAGGATGCTCTCAGTCGGGCCGGTGATGGTCACGATGCGCTCAGGACACGTTCCATCTGAGATATTGATTTTTGCACCAGACTCTTCGCGGAACTTCTTAATGTTGTCGCCCTAAAATTATTTGATACACACAGAGCAACAAGCCACGATGAATTATCGTCTCAAACACCAAGTCAGATAACAACGAAACGCTAAAAAAAAAACGTTTATCATGCATAAAATTAGGTAGGCATGTAGATTTTCAAAGATTTGTTGCCTCTGGACAAAGCAACAAATCGCTGCTTGAAAGGATTTTTGCTATAAATGCATGCAAATTATTCCACTCAACTAAACAATAGTACATTCGAGTTGCAACCACAATTTACTCCCGGAATTAGCTATATCATGCTGTTGTCACAGTTTCGTCAGACCCACATATCGCTATAATGAATACAATAGATATGAAAATTTTGTAACCCTTTATTATAAACCTTCGCCACCACTTTCTGTCATCTCACCCAATACGACAAAGGCGATACATTACAGTTTCAATGGGCATTCTCTTGCGTACATCTTGATAGCATTGAAATCTCCCCTTCCTCTCTTAAATGTTCACCCTATCTACACCAGCAAAGTGAACCATATGGACAACGTCGTTGATCTCAGCAGGTCTCCCCCGATGTTTTTTGTTTTCGCCGCTCACTTCAAATTTACATCTCTCTATTTTCGCTCACCGCATTTTCGCTTTGCGTAGCCACTTCGCCCTTGTTCGATGTCTTCGCCTTATCAGGACTTCTCACTTCCTCGTCAAATGCTCCGTTCGTCCTATTGCTATCGTTTTTTTCATTCGATACGCTATTGTTACCCCGCTCTTCTCTGCCCACGGCATTTTTCTCCCTTCATATCTATTCATTGGTCGTCACCTTTTGCAGTAACGGCATGCTAAGTTTCCGCAGGCGCGCTCGGTCTTCACCTTGACGCATGGTAGGGTGCCAGCTGGCAGGTTTGGTCTGGGGCTAGACTGTACTTCAGCTGGTGATAGCTATTGCACACAAACGGTAGCAAGTGGTGTACTGCGTTCTGGAGGCGACGAATGGTAAAATTTGACGACGTGCTGAAATATAGAGAACCGCCATAGAAAATAACTTGCCCTTACATATATTGAGCAAGCAAGTTTGCTGCCCTCGCAGACCGGTTCGCTCTCTTGATTCCGCGTTGTGGCCACTTTTCAAAATGAATAATTGCGGGAACGCAGGTGAGGGGCCGAGACCAAAAGTAGGGCACAGAGATACAGCTAGATCTCACAGAAACACCACATAAGATGACGATGACAACGACGAACGACCGTTCCTTTGTGCATTATTTGTTAATTCGATGTGCAGCTGCGTGGTATGGTGGTGCTATGCCAGGACAGGAGGCTGAACGTATCGATTAAATACTCCAATAGCTAACGACAACTCGTCCCATTGACGACGACGGAATGCGCTTTTCGCCGCAACTCGGAGCAACCATCGGTTTTCGGTCGTTCAACATCGCCATCGTCACTTACTAGTGCACACGTCGATTCGGAGACGACACAGCCTTTTCGTCAGTTGCCCCTCCAGCATGCCAGGACGATGAGCTAGCAAGCCACGAATGCGACACAAACCGCCATCGGCTGACAAAGCAGTCGTCACCCTTTCATCACCCAACATTTAAATCTGTTCCGAAATCTAAATACGTCCCTGCTTAGCCATCCAACCTTTGCAGGTGTCTGCAGCCGGCGTTCTTACTTGCGCTGTCGCCTGTGACGATCCTCGACCAACACAACAGCAGCGACATCAACGATTACGACGGCGTTGGTGTTGATGATGGAGACGACAGCGAAGCCGAGAAGGGTGTTACCGTGATGATTTTTTCGACGAAATTCGCGCCAAAAGAGGGCTGCGCTGTCAACGGTATTGAACGATTTAACTAGAGGCGTACAACAGGCAGCATGGCGGCCAATAAAGTTAACGATGTGAGCTGGTTCGATGTATATGGTAAAACCGAAAGTTTCTCGCTACAAATTCATATCACGAAACATTCATTATTTGTCAGATGGGCGCGGCACACGAATACGATAGGAAAGAAGACACATGCGAATAAGCGACCGACAGCCAATACGATTAGCAGCAGAGTCAGTCTTCAACCAGACCGTAACAGAAAGGAAGATCCAATATGCGCCATATGCATATCGAAGGAAAGAAAAAAAAATATGGACGCCAAGTAGATGCACATTATTGAGAATTAAGTATTATTATTATTATTATATTCGGATCCGACAGGACCGCCGGCTGTAGTTTGTTTATCATCTGGCCGCCATCATCACGAATATAGTAGATAGCTTTTACGTGTTGTAAACCTGCATGAACGATGTTAACATGGTAAAAGGTAACATAACATATGCATTGCGTGCATCGTATGCTCAGCCGTTAGTCAATATGGCCGTTAACCCATGATCGTTGCTTATATCCAGAGTTTGAGCGGCCAGATGTGCGGTCAGACGGGCGACTCGGCCACCAAATTCCACTACCGGCCGCACTCCGTACGGCATCAGCAGTCGCTGAAAATGTGCAGCAGCAGCAGCAGCTACCTTTCTTCCTTCTTCCCATCGTTCTTCCTTTTAGCAACCGCAGAAACGAACTGCTGCTGCTGCTGCTGGCATAAAGCGAACTGTCGTCACACATGTACACTCACATCTATATGCTTTTCTGCGTTTTCCCCATTTGTCTTGTCACTCCCGCAGCCGCAAGCCCCCTTCTTTGCCCTTGGCTCGGATTCTCCATCAGTACAGCCGATACGGCTAGGGTGTTTATCTTTTTTCTTGCTATTTTTCTACACTTCGCCTGTTAAAAGTCCTTCAATCAACTAACAAAAAAGACATGAAACAACGGACAACACTCTCACCTGGCACCGACCGCTAACCGCGCCATTTCCAACATCGTTACCAGCCGTAACACCTGCTACAGTCCCTATGCAGCCCATGTTAAACACTTAATGGCAACACCTATTTACTGCCTACAACGGCAACAGGAACCAACAACATCCACCGTCGTGTCGTTGTGCAGTGGCCACAAGAGCGGCGGCAACGAGGACACACGCTGTTACACTTTGCACCGTTTTGACATCCTCTATTTTTCAGCTTTGCTGACCCAGCTACACGCTGTAGTGGTCGACGCGGTTAGTTCCACGAAAGCAAGAACTATGGTGAGAGTACAACAACGACGATGACAAGAACAATCCGTTTCTGTTGCTACACTGTCCGGTAGATGATGGGCGACTTGTTCCTTAGGGGTTTTTCGCACTTTCTCTCACAGCCATTTAGATATAGGGAGCAAATGAGTTGCTGTTTTGGTTGGGGCCACCGTAAAGCAACCATCACCGTCGCCGTTACCTACAAGTTGTCTCAGGCTCCGACTGAATGGGTCGTCCCACTTTTTTCGAGACGGCAGCTAACAGTAGAGGTGATGGTGGACGGAGTCAATGACACTGTGGTGCTCGGGGCAACGCTTGTAGCTTCGGTGCTCAAGGATGTATCGATACAGAGCACACGAGCAAATACGATGTATGTATCAGAGGAAGTCAGAGACGGAAGCACAGAAACATGTCGAGAAATCACATCGCCATACCATGCCTCCTTAGTGAGACTCAGGCGGTGTACGAAAGAAAGCAAAATGTCTCCCCCCACTACCCGCCATCTGCTCCGCTACTTACGCACGTTCCACAGTGACACGCACTAGGCAGTTCTGCCGTTTCCATTTTGCTATTTCGTTGTTTTCTGCCACCCCTCGAGTTGCAATAAACTAACAGGCAACAGGGTGTGCTATCTGCTCACATCGGGGCTGCGAGCGGTCCTCATCGACTGAGAACATTGTAACTGTAATGGCGGTAGATGTCGAGGAAGTACTCGACAAAAAGCCCACCCGAAGTCAGCAGCCTCAGCACATTTAGCAGAAGACGATCATATTGAGAGCTTTTACCTACCATTCAGGGTGTCCACTCAAAACTAAAGCAAACCCACAGAGAAGAGAAGGAAGGCCGATATGAATCAGTACTCTAATCCCACTGTGTTATGGTTACTTTTTTTGGGCGCTGTAGAATCGACGAACCCAGTATCTATGCTAGCTGCGTCTAACAGCGTCACCTTTACCACTTGTCAATTGGGTCCGAAAAACCAATAGTTTGTCGTTCGCCCCATCCCCTCTGTAAAGACTGGGTAGATCCTATCGTCAGGCAACCTGTACCCCTAATGTGTTTGTTAGTGTCAAAAGCAAATGAAACATTCAGTAATATCGAACTGCCTTTAGACATTAAGTATTGTAACGTTCCTGTACGACAATGACCTCAGCCAAACCCAAACAAATGGGCGAACTAACTACACTCGCGCCCATCGATTAATTGTTGTTGTTATTGCTGCTGCCGGTCCTAATCGTCATCGCTGTTAGTAACGGAATTAGTGGGTACTTGGTAGGCCCTTAAACTAATATATATATATTAATAACAGATACATGGCACCCCTCAAGGGCTAATGAGGTACATTCGCGTACGAGGCAGTCGATTAGAATTACCTGGTCACTTCGCCCACGCAAAGTCGACAGCTTGCTGCCCTACCTGAGATATGATGTAGTTAGAGTTTTCGATTTACCGTAATGCTTATTTTGTAATTAGAAGATCTTCTAGAGAAGGGACGTAATTAGAAATTTTCTGAATCTTCTATATTAGATGTGACAGAATATGTTTTTTAACTAGTTCAGCGGTGTGTTAACTTGATGCAGTCGTCAAGTTACAAATTATCGATTGAAAAAGATCCTGTTGATTAAGTCGGCTACACATAACGAACATTGTCCAGTGCCTCCCTGTAACAGCTAGATCCGCAGGTTGACTCGACTAGAGAGTAGTAATACTATTGATTATATGGTAGATTACATTGCTGCTTCGGCCAAGTGTCTCTCTTCTATCACAAGCCCAGCTTTGAGAAAGCTATAACGGCAACCATAAGATTCGAGTGCCATTGAACGATGACTGATTAACGATCGCTACAACAGCACCGCAAAAAAACTGGCTATTTCGGCGGCCAGTGATCTCTAGCAAAAACAGAATGAAAAAATGGCTGAATATGTGGGCTAAGACGACCATAGGGTGAAATGACTCTGTCCACATAGTCACCACCAATAGATAATTATTCGAATGTATATTAACATACGTACGTTTCATTTGGAAAATTCGGAAAGAGTTTTTGTCCCTATGCAGTGCGTTAACGGCAATCAATGCATATTTGTGTCGGTAATAACCTCCAACGCAGCACAAGTACTTTTGGCTTTTGCATAATATCCTTCATATTTATAAATGTCAGATAAGGCTGAATTTTTCCCAGGTCTACTCAAACTGACCTGTCGCCAATGTCGCTTATTACTAGAAGCTGAGTGGTGCTTAGAAATACGTAAGCGTATCGAAGTTTTATGCGACGCCCCTACTTCGCAATGTTCACGCAGTGGCACACTATAGTAAGCGGTTTTCGAAAGCCTAGTATTATGAGAGGTTCCGTGTCGTCTTTATCAGCGTTGCATTAGAAATACACTGCTTCCTAAGATACAATATTTGATTTAAATTCGAATGTCATGGCGCACTCAAATTAAGCCCAAATCCTCAAATGAAAGGCGAAATGTAAGTTACGGTATGAGACTATAAGCGAAGTACTACCCCAAATAACGGTCGCAATCAAAGCAGTACCTGCATGCTTTTGTGACGTTCCCTCATTCGCTCGCTCGTTCACTCATTTCACTTCACCTCACGGCACCTACGGCAAACAGAAGGGAAGCAGTACAAAACCGGATATACTTTTGGATAAGCAGCGCCAATTTTCCGCTCGTTTTTCTCAATTTTTCACCCCTTCACCAAATCTCGCTCCACCACCGTCACTACGACCCCCAAATATTTCGTTAGTTCACAGGACCGTCGATCGGTGGGGGTCGTAATCACCATCAGGTTTTGCGGTATTTCGTCATGGCAACGGTTGTCTAGACAACGTTGTAGCGTCCCTCATTAACCGCTAGCCCATGCTTCCTCCTTTATCGTGCCCTCGAGCTTCTCCACAATTTAGCAAATCCCTTTTGTTTTGAACGCGATTCCACCGAACCTAATCTAGTTCCCTGACTTCGTACTCTCTCTGCATCTCTTTGGTCAGGTTCCTTGTTTCTCTCATCCAGTTGCCCTTTCCCCCCAGCTTTCCTCTTTTCCATTTGCCGCCTTCAGTTAGCACCCTTGTCTGTCTTTTCTCTTCAGCAGAATTCACGTCCGCCGCTGCCGTCCCTAACTGAATCACATTTTGCAATTTCTTTTTACTATAAATGGACGACGATGTTGGGAAAAGCGGTTAAAGTCCTACTCGATGGCCGCTCATCCTGCAATGACTCGGCCGCTTAGCGGAAGGCTCATGCAGCTTAGGCCACAAGCCATGCAGAAACGACTAGATATGAGTACGTCGCAAAGGTAACACGAACGTTAAGGGGGAATCAGGTAAAAGTAATGGCGGTAACCTGGAGGAAAATGAGTAAAACTGGGTAGAAACCAGGCAGATTAAAATGGAACCTTCGCTTACTTTGTCTAGGTCGAATCAAAGATAGGACACAGAGCGCCGTTTATTTCATGCCAGCCCGTCCCAGACTATTAATGGCAGGTAATAAGGATGACAGGTGGCCTGGAACAGGCAGCGGCAGCCAGAAATAGCAGAAAAAAAGCAGCCAAGCAGCCACAAACAGGGGACCTGCGTTTGGTAGGGCAGCTTTGTAAAGCATTACCTTCCTTCGGTGCTTCTTCAATGAAGTCAAGACGCTGTCGCAATGTCACTAGTATTAACACAAATGCATGGACGCAGACAAGCATGCAAAGAACACGACAGAAAAACGTGACCTTACCCTTTTGACACGGACATAAGTACTTATGCGTATTCAGACACAGCACATGGTGTGCGCTCAAAGGAAAATGCCTGCTATAAATACTATTTTGGCAGCTACATAGAAACGATACGACATGGAACAGGGCAATAAGATAATACTCCGATCGAACAGTGTCCGAATGAGGGCAAAAGCAAAATATATTGCCGCCAAGTGTGCACGCTTTACCACTCTTGGTACAGGAGTGAAGGACGCCGACGACACCAACCTTCACAGAACTCTTAGAGGAACTGAAAAAAAGAAGCCGTTACCAATGCATCCACATAAGGTAACAGTATTTCAGCACAATATAAATCGAATAGTAGTCACTCTCTTAACCAGACGTTTCTTGGTATCTGGCTAAGCTCTGCAAACAGCTCAATCACTCTGAGGGTTACCTATGTTCAGCAGTCCACCACAGAGAGGCACAAACACACCTGCATACTTTTTGCTTCTCTCCAGAAAATAGTCTGCTTTAGGTCCCTCCCTTAACTGCGTTGTACGCTTTCTGTATAGGTCCCCGCCTTATTTTCTACTCATTCGTCGTTCTTTTCCTAGCTGCTGCCTATCCTTAGTTCAATAGTGTACCTACTTGCTCAGGAGACTAGGACAAGGAGGTAGATGAAAAGTAGAGGAAGTACAGCTTTTCAAGATGTCTTCCTCTGGAATGTGCACAGACTCGCCCGCTCCAGTGGCGAAGCAAATTTGCCCACTACTACACTTCAAGAGTGCAGACTAACAGCTGGCCAGACGAGTCAGCGTCATCCCAACGGTTAACAGCCTGCAGATACAGAACTGCCTGCCGCTCGCTAGAATGGATCCGTATACCTTCCGTTCATATCGCGACGCACGGAACATTGGCTAAGTCGGCTCGTTCGTCTGCCGACCGGGTGGCAGAAGTGACTACAACCTCAAATCTTGTCTGCCCAGTAGGATAAGAAGAAGTCGTAATTCCATGTCAAGCGTGAAGTTTTGAGTTTCTTTAGAGACAGTACTAGGTTGACCTCCAGGAACACTTTATAATGGGCTCATTCTCTAATTTCAAAAGAACGGCAGAGGTATTACTGTTTTTCTACTCACAATGGTAAAGGTACACGCCCGCAGCCGGTCGAATATTGCTGGTTCAGCAATGGAATAAGTGCGAGCATATAACAATATATGTTGAACTATGCTCTAAGCTGCGGTAAATAGCAGTTTACCGTATTTCGTTCCCTCAGGGAGACGAAGACTACTAGAAAGAGGACCTGGTTTCTATTCATGTACTATACATTGTCGATTCAAAGGTAACGACTGGCGTTTCGAGGGAGAGAAAGCCTAGGCCGAGACCCCCGTGTCATTTTAACCCTGCCCATTTATATGTGCATCTGCACCGCAAAGTATACAGCAATGCAACGAGTAGTATGGCGCAATGTTTGTTGTTCTGCGACCCTCTTTATTCAACCAGCACCATCTTTAGAACGCATAGAACAATGCCCGATCGCACTGTAAGCGGTTTGCCGGATTGTCTCGCCCACAAACTAGCGCCTATAAAAGAGCTGCAGTAATGGAGCAGGCTTCCGAAGTGACTGATTCAGTCAGCAGGAAGTAGCTGAGCCGAACAACCCCCAGCCTCTTCATTCACTTCTGTTGCCACGTGCCAACAAGCGCTCGAGCTGTTCTAACATCCTAGTGTAACTTTCTAGCGTAACTAAGGGTTCTATGCCTTTCAGCAGGTCTAGTTAGTAGAGCGAAGACGAGCACTCAAGGCTGCGACAGCGTTTGAAAGGGGTAACTATAGAAAAGGATTAGAATTGCCTAGTGGCGGGGTTCAACGAAAAGACAGTGTAAAATGAATGAAAAGGTAGGGTGTGGGTCTCTAATCTAATGAAAACTATCTCTGCGTGTCCTTTGCGGTTTACCCCTCGAACATAAGCTCGACTTCACCTTACAAGCGCGCGCGTGTGGATAGTCCGTTCACAGAAACGCACAGGTGACAGTCTTAGACTGAGAGATGTTCAGAACGCACAGGAGAGACCACCATCAAGGAGTTGTAGTGACAGCGGTGGCAGCCGGAGTCGTCGTCTGCTCTTGCATTAGGTAACTGCAGCTTTCGCTAATTAACACTGCTTGTTTTACACTGACGCCCTCTGCACTCTTACAGTCAGCCTAGCTTCATTCGACTCTTGGACGTCAGGTCGTCTATCTTTCCAACTCCATCCACTTTCGAGGTCACAATGGTAGAGAGCGCCTCTTGTTAACTGATGCTCAGCAAGGGCTTTTGTCCCATCGCGCGCAGAACTTCTGCTACTGTTACGAGAGCTGTTTTCGACTACAACAATTACTACTGCTTTTACCACTAAGTACTGTAGTAGTTTATTATTCGCAGCAGTCCGCATTTTAGTCTTTTGGAGTCAGCCCTTCGAGCCGTTCGTAACGACGATCGATAACCCTTGGTAACCCTGACGCACAAGAGAACAACTGTAAGCGTCTTTCTTTTCTGCTTCTGCTGCCGTTCGTCGCGTCCGTGTTTTCAAGCTACACTATCCGTTTCTCTTCTCCATCCGGAACCGTATTCGCCAAGATCCGCCAGTGAAGGTGCTGCCCTTCCACAACAGCCGCAAAGAACCGCGGCCCCTTCCGCCTAAGACGACGACTGATGGTCTTTTCTTTCCCTAGGTCCTCTTGCCCCGTCACTCGCTTTGGAGAAAGACCGGATGGACTATCAAGTTCAACTGCTTCCGACGGACCTTCTTCTGGCCCACACGGCAGCGGTGGCAGTGGCGGTAGCGGCGTTATCCAAAGAAAGAGCCAGCTTCGCTACAACAAGAGGTGGCCAAGCGATCTCAAATCCTGCGAAAAGCCCTTACTTGCTGTTCCTACTACGGAGGTTTGCGACAGAATTAGTTGGGGCCGCAATGGACAGACTCGCAGCCGGTCAAGTCGAGCCGAAGTCCCGACGGGGTGGGCGCCCAATCATCCAACCAGCTAGACCGGAAGGTGGGAACATGCCAGGCCTTTAGAAGAGTAGAAAAGATGGACAAGAAGACTGGAAACTCAGGACAGAGCACCTACTGAGATATCTACCGACTTTAACCTTAAGACGGCTTGGACGGAAACGGTTGCAGGAAGACTGTAAACGCAAGCAGGGCCAGCTAAAGATTCGACCGCCATATCACTGGTAACGAAACCCAACGCTAACGTCAACTATCCAATATTGCACTTCTTTACATTTCCAGTAACTATGTACTACAGCGATATAGAAAAATACGGTGAAAATGACAACAGATATTTGCTACGACAAAATGTAAATATTCTGTGAAAAATAATTTCGTATGTACCTGCGTGCCGCTCACATAATGGCAAGGACATTTTAAGAAAGCACATTTCTGCACTTTATATGTTTAGCGTAATAAGGAGATCCGATGGGGTATAAGTAATCGTACAGTAGAGTATTTATATAATAGCACTAACAGCTAACTCCTTTGCCACTCCACATTGCGTCATGGATTATGAAGGTCGTTTTCTCGAACCTCACTATTATGCATAATGACTTCAACGAAGTAGTCCAGTGACAACTACTTCTCTGCTGAAACACATTTATTCCTCTGCACATTAACCGACTTAGCGAGCCGATGTTAGCGCCGCAAAAAACCGTCCAGTGTTATTGCACCGATGGGTGTTATCATCTGAACAATTCCTGGAGTTTCCGTTTTGCATCCTGCGATAGCTACTTCCTGCATATGATACAGCCACCTCGACTCGGCCTATAACAGGCCCTTTTTTTATATACGAAGCTAGCCAACACATCATTTTATGGCTTATTGAGTCTTATTATTTTGCATACATGCTTAACGAAAACCGTTAGCGTAAATTTTTCAATACATATTGACTGAACACAATGGCACCACTCTATAATCATGAATAGTAATCATACCACACAACTGCTACACTTCGCCGTGAGACGATAATCCAAGCAGGGGCTCAACATGTCGATACGAAGATTGGAACAATGGAAGATAAAATTTCTGCAATGACTGGGTAAATACATCAGAAGTCAGTGGGACTCACAGAACTAGGCTGGGGAATCATCACAACACGTTGTGGGGACCAGTAGAGCGGACGCAGTTAGGCTGGCGGTTGAGTTTATGATATTAGAACGCCTAAACTAAAGCTTACTAGCCATAGAGACGGTAAGCCTGCGTCCTCTGCATGTGCATTCAAACGGATAGCACAAACTGAGGAAGTTGGTTAATCCATCTCAACTGAAAAATGAAAACTAGACACACAACCCGATCAATCGGACTGTTCAGATCACGTTCTCACCAAAGTTTTTTCCTCTATCAGTTTTGCCTTTGTTTTTCGGGTTCTCCTGTCAAAATCCTTTAATGCTGTACACTACCTTCAATACATTACCCCATACCCCACTTCCTTACGCCATCAAGACTTGCTGTTTGTGGTGACGTCTGGCTTGCCTCAATTCGCGTCCACGAAGTCTCCCTCTAAGATGGGTACTACATGAGAATCAGAACACATGAGAAGTCTATGGCTTACAGCCCACACGTCCCGTGCACACGCACGTGAGTATCATGTTGTCGCTCTTACCACTTCTATTACTACAGTTAAAACATCTACAATAGAAAACTCCGTATGATTAGAGGATGTTTGAGAGTGGTAGGACCTGGTAGTATTTGATTGTAAAAGTGAGACATTGTTGCCAAGCCGCCAAACGTATGGAATAGCTTCGGGGTAATGAGCAAGACGAAGATTCTTCTCTGGCTTTCCGCTTCAGAAAAAGGATCGTTCGCCCCTCCGCCCACACCCCTTTTACATACACATAAACGATTTCAAACGCGCTAAACGGGTCGCCAACGCCATTACCATCATTAGCAGACCGTCATTTGCTTTCTGCTTTATTCCGCCACCGCCGTCGGCGACGGGTCCCGCGCGTTGTGCCCATAGTTCTTGCATTTTCGGTACCTCAACGGCGCTGGCGTTGCTGTTTTTGTCGTAAAGATATGGTAGTTAGGATAGAGTGCCGTAACAAATATCGCCTCGCGTACTCGGGTCTTACTGCCTCTACCCCAAACATGTTTTGTTATCACTCAGTGGATTCGGCCGTCAACCGGCTGATTCCCTAGCCAATGTGTCTGTCCGCGCACCTCTGCCTTTTCCCGCGCAGTCCTATTTGTTATGCACGCGTCCTTTGCTATTCGCTGTCTTTCCCAGTGTTTTTCGTTCTCGCCACGTTTAAGCACCGTTGTGCTCTACTTGCCGCTATCGGAGCAGAAACGACGGCCGCAACACCAGCCACCATTGTGGAGGCCGTTGAATTCGCGTTTGATTCCACATTCTTGTCTAAATACGGCGATGTTCCAAAAATCACATACTACCACCAAATGAACGTGCTGCTTCTTCCGCAACCACTACCGCATCGCCTGCGTTCTCTTTTGGCGGAGCAACAGCCTTGATGGGGCGCACATCACACGCGCCCCGTTTCTTCACCCACTTACCCACCCACCGTCCACAACAACAGCGACAACAGCAGCCCATGACGCCAATGTCGTCTGCTACTGCACTGCTGCCGGCATGGCTGTAACGTCTCTATTATATTCCCCCCTCTATTATATTCTCTCCTTTGTTGCTATTCGCCACTCCTGCTGCTGTCGCTATTGCTATTAACGGCCGCGGTGCCGTCGTGCGGATCGTAGCTCTTTGTTGACACCGTTACCACCAACGAGACGACGTGGCCCGACAGACGCCACCACAATTTTTCCCCAACGTACCGATAGTCCCCCACTCCGCCTATGCTTGTCGTGGACTCGGGCCCCTCTACCTCTGGCGTCCGCCACTTTTCCCCTCATTGCCGTCTTCGTGTCTCGCAATCCGGCCGATTCCTCTTCTAGCGCGGTAGTCATCGCAGCAGCAACTATTATCGACTAGCTCCCTTCTCGTCTATGCTCATTCTGTACCACCTGTGCATTCAATCTTATAAATATAAGCTACTTTATAGTACTCATGCCGATGGGAGTACTGATTTCAGTAAGTTAGCGCTAGCTTAGTATGTATGTTGCTGCACGCAATGTGCAGCAGCAAAAAGATGAAACGTAGTACACAAGGAAGTGCACGATATGGCTTGTTTCCTTACTTGCTTGATCGGTTTGTTGGTTCGACGGTATTGACTTCGACGATCGTGGCACTGCTCCTCCTTCACAAAGCTGCCTCCGGCATCGTCAACTCGCTACCCGCCTACTTACTACCGCCAAAACGACCACTATCCCAACCGCAGTATGAAGACTGTTGCACTGAAGGCTGTGATCGTTGTTGGTCTACGGAAACACGATATTGTCGGGGGTTATTTTTCGCCAGAGGCATACACTTTTATGGAATGCTCCCTCTGGTGACAAAACAAAAAAATCACTTTTTCTAACTATCTCATCACATGTGTTGACAGTCTCTTGTGATCATATAATAATCATAAACAAGGTGTAGCGTCCCGTTTAAAATTTAGTCGGAAAGAGGTCTCTATATGCACATATTAATATGATTTCGAAAGTACTCAGCCCATTGTCTATTGCCCCTCTCCCCCTTCCCCTCCCCCTCCCCCCTCCCTCCCCGAGTCTAACTACCGTATTTACAAAGGAAATTTGCAGCCTGACGGCAAAGGTATAGCAGTACTTGCATGATGACATGCAACCTTGTCTAGTTGTCATAAAAAGATGCGACAGCTAACAAAATAGTTGTTGGAATGAATCGCAAGTGTGTCTCTTGCGAAAATAAAAAAAAAAAGCAATATTCTTTTACCGAAACCCCTTTTCCAACGTACTCGATGGAGGAGACAGAAGAACCATACTGTCAACAAAATCTTCAGTGGTAACGGCTTTTGGAAAAGGTCTAAGAAAAATTGAACCAGATACGTCACGCATTCTCTGGAAGAGCCAGAAAGATGTTTTGGTTTTTGAGGAAAGTCAGGGCCCCCTTCGGTGAATTTTGCGGTGCAAAAAGAACTTTCCTGCCATCTTTTACGCGGCCTTTTTACCATCGAGCGTTGCGTTATGCTCTCCGACTACCGTTTGTTTCGTTATTTAAAAGCTTTGACTGGGGCAAACAATTCAAGTCTTAGTCAGAAAAGCAAACACAAAGCGACGATTTGCCCGCTGAATTTGCAATACGGTCGGGTTTTGTATTCCTTTCAACAGTGTGTATCGGCTAGGAAACATTAGTAGCAGAGCAGAATAAACACTTCCCACTGTCGATTAGTCTTACTCGACAATGAGATTGTTCCAATTTTGACGAACACCTTCGCGTTTCCATACGCCTGTTGCACCTAATTCAATCAGCTAGCTTATCACATATGATTGCTGTGTTGAACTTTCTTCATTCGTAGGATTCAGATTCTAATTAGCACCCTTTTAAATGTGAAGAGTCCGCACTTCACCGGAGAACGTGATGGATGATACCATAACTATTCAAATCGTGACAAATGAACTATCTTTATACTCAGCCCACGGATATACACGCATCTAGTTCTCTGGCCTTGCCCAAACAAAATCTACTGCGTGCAGGGCGATCTGGTGCCGACTTTTGTTTTAAGCAATTTTTATTCAAATTGAAAATCACGTACGATGGTGTACATCGGCCATGTACCTACGTAAACTACTACTAAATGTACTAACGCAACTTGGCCTATGTAAAAATTGAAGCTTAGGTAGAGGCAGGAATCTCAAGGCAGTATTAAAGCCCGATAATTTAGCCAAATATCCTTCTATTAGTACAAGGCGTCCTATTTGGCGCTACGTATAGTTTGTATAGAACCGTAAATCGCTCGTCCGGTCCTATAGTTAATAGAAGAAGCTTCTTTGGCTTCTATAAAGTTGTGTTTGATCTAGACAAATCGTTTGTTGGCATGCATTTGACAATATTACTCTCATCTATCACAGTATTTCAGATGACATAGTGCAGCATTTTATGCAAGGTAATATAAATAATGCTCACCGTTTGCCCAACCCATCGGTTTGGTTTAAACCAGTCAATTATTAAAGGCCTAAACGAACAGTGCCACAAAATGGTCTGAACAGTTAACACAAGGCATATTTTATTAAGATGTCCCTTGTGGCCTTCCTAACAACACCGGCTTGCTCGCGCGAAAAATAAAAAAATCGTTTTTAAACATAACATATCCTCCTAGAAAAATTTTAGGCCCCTTTAAGCCGAAAAAGAGGGAAAAAAAGCTTACGTCAGATAAAACTAGATCTACTTATCTATCCATCACCACCCAACAGTGGCCTCTGGGAACTGATTAGGGTTTATTTCTATCCTATAATACTGTACCCTTCTACCGCAGCATCAGAAATGTTTACCATCGTTCGAATCACTGAGCATCCCGGTTCCGATTCAAGTTATCTCTGAACTGCCCTGCAATAGTCGGCAAAGTCCTGCAGTGGTCATGTAAGTACACAATAACTCGTAGAACGACTAAGAATCGCAAATTTTAAAAACAACGTATTCTGTACGTTTCCCTCCCAGTATTGTTGTTAGCGAGGCACAATGTCCCAGTCACCGCTTAACCCCGCCGGTATAAAACATGAATATAGCTGAAGTAACCGTATTTCTTCTTGTTAAACAGGCAAAGTACGATTTTTATTATTAATATTACTATTGAAGGCTACCACGCTTACACGCATCATCTAACATGCGTAATCAGCACACACCATTGTAAGCCCCTCCCGTTTGCCTGATGCGCACGTCTCATATACGTATGTATGTAGATAATGAACAAACAAACAGACAAAAACAGATTGATACCCGACGCGTCTTTACGCGAAATAGACCGTTCTGCTTGAACACCTAATCAAGTTTAAATTATAGATTTGTGTGATTAACACTACTCGAAGGCTCATGTCTACCTCAGTGTGTTTCTTGAAGTCAGTGAGTATTTGTATGCGGCTTGTTGTCCGCAACGATCATCTGTGCTCAATATATTTGTAGATCTCTATCGCTAAAACACGAAAATGAGGCTTCGCTTTCGGGCCATCTCCCAGGCAGTGGTAACACGGTGAGTCTAGCAACGCTCAACGCGTAAAGTGTCGCATGAATTCTTGTGTAAATAGATTATTACAATTATTATTACCATTTCAAGCAATCTCATTTAATTACCGACCAGGCTAGCGGGCAAGGAAACAGATTTTTGGTTTACTATGGGGATGGCGGATGTCGCTGTCGCTGCCGCCACTACCGCCGCCATTTCGAGACTAGCGCCTACGGAAGTGCTTGCGCGGTCGGTCACTCTATCGGTTGCCTGCTTATTTTATACTGTGGTAAATGACGACCGTGTGTAGCACAGCAGTCCATTCGTCACAGAAAAAACCACACTCGGATACAGTGTGTACTCGGTAAGGATCGAGTCGTTCGTCATGAGGAAATGCAGCCAGCGCCACCTTTAACAGTATATATAGATGTTACCTTGACCGGACCAGGGCGCTGTGATGAGCACAATAACAAGGTAGACAAAACAACGCTAGTGCGCGCTTCTACGCCTAATATGACCGCGCTCTCCCCCTTTCTATCTCATCGGTCCATAAACAACAACAACAACAACACAATTAAGGACCAACTTCTCGGTGACTAGCGATTTCATCAATGGTGCAAAAGAAACTGCAGCCTGGAAATAAAAACCACGAAAATCCTAAGTCAACAATGATACGCGTATTATATTTCAGGTATCTATTCGTGATGTGTTTCGGCGTTTGATGAGTGAACGCCGATGAATTAGAGATAACGAATGTCGTATCAGTAATTATCTCGCATCAGTTTACGTACGTATATGTTTGGCACCGTTTTCCATTACCATGAAGCTCTTGACGCAGTTTATTAGAACTATTATTATTAAGAAAGAAGAAGAGAATTAAGAAGAAGAATAGTTGGGTTGGGTGACTTGGAGCCTGCAGCTTAGTCTGCCCGCCCCAACGGCACTGTCATGTCCAAACGGGAACGAAGTTCATACGTGTGTAACATATTTACACACGTATGAACTACTACGCGAGCCCGAACGCACGCACAAACGAATCAGCAGGAGGGGAAAAAGCTTACTCACTGCCTGGCGAGCAGAATTCAGACGCTTAGACAGACGGTAGGAAAATAGACAGACATGGTCGCCGGCATGATCTCGTCTTCGCCGTCGCAGTAGTAGAATCCCGCAAGCTATCTATCTATCGATCGATCGATCGATCGATAGACAGATACGCGCCAGTATAGAGATGTTGATCGTCGTCGCACTAGCGGCGTTGCTGCTCCCTGCGTTGACGCTGGACGTAGTGTGCTTGGTACATGCGCGGGGATTAGCGGCTACAGGCGCAATAAATACGTTGTCATTGTTATGGTACGCTGGGTCACGGGTGCTGGGCGCTAGCAGCGGCCGTCTAAGTGGTAGCCGTGATGGCGATCGCCCGCAGCGCCGTACAAACCGAAGATGACGACGAAGCCGATGGCGGCGGCCACGATACAAGAACTAATTTGCTCGAAAATTCTTCCTTCTTACAGCTCACTCACCGCTGGCTGACTGGCTGGCTAGCTAATGCAGCTGAAGAACAGTCAAAGCCACAGAGTGTCCCACTGAGGCCGTTCCCTCAGGGCCTGGTTGTTGTTGTTGTGGCTACAACTTACGCAACCTGTTGTAAAATAGGTTGGTGCGGCGTATGTGGAAGCATTGTTGTGTTATTACTTCACTAGGCCCACTTTGTTTTACTCCAAACGAATCGCTTGAGTAAGGAACACATGACATACATGTTAACTGTATGACGACGTAGCAGATTACTCATGAGAACCACCCCGTTATTACAGTTGTGCTCTCCAAACTGTTTCTTGCAGTGCTCGATTGTTAGCCGGGACGGTAGGAGCACCGAGCAGACTGAGTCTGCCGACTTTATGCAATATGTCATAGTTGCATTTGCTCGCTTATCAAAGATATTGTAGATCTATGGCTTGTGGAGATGATTCAGTGTTGGTTTGTTGTAGTAAATGATTAAGGGGCTCTTTGCCTAACGGACGGAGAAACCAACATAGAGTCAAACAAGCAAACACCGATCAAGCGACGAAACACAGCGATAGCCAGACGGGCATTGCCTAGCAGTGTACGAAACGAGTGGCGATAACGCGCGATTGACAAGTTCTACGGCGGAGGCTCGTTACTCTTCTCGTTCGTTAAAATAGAAGTAACAATCCGTCGAGAGGAAATAACACGGCGGGTAGTCAACAAGCAAGAATAGAGTCAGTGTTAGCTGGAGACCCACAATAACTACTATTGCTGGCCAGTGTAAAACTGCAACTACCGCAACTACCGTTACTGTTAGCCTCGCAGTGGTACAGACTGATTTCGAGTAAACACGGTACGATGGTAAAAGCAGTTGCAGCTATAAAACAGTCAGATAACGTACTTTGCTCGGTTCTGTTAGCATCTTTGTTTGGCAGGTGTCGTCATTAATCCCACTGCTTTGGCTAGTTTGCCAGACTCGAAACGATTTAGCGAAATGGCCGTTGGCTTGTAGAATAAGTCATCGCATTACACAAAGAGGTAAAATGAAATGGAATAGTCAGCAAGGACTCGATAGGGGCATGGTAACTTCATAATAATTAATATTACAAAACATATAGGTACGCTTTAGAGAAGAGATAGGCTCAGCCTTAATTTGCCGTTGGTAATTTATCATACCGTAATAGAGGGGTGTAGATAACGAAGTCGAAACCACTAAGACGAACTGGCCCTCTGCAATTCGCCAAACAAACACAGAAAACGGAAAAATCGGCAACTGCAACCATATATTATATGATAGAGTAGTCACTTTTATAAGATTTCAGACAAATAATTGGAGTCGACGAGGCCTGTAAGTTGGCAGACTTTATGTCCAAAGAAATGTTTTTTATTTTGGTCTATAGAAAATCATGACTTTCTTCTCTAATCGTAAGAGCGATAATAAGCCATTTATATGACGACAGTCATGATTCGATGAACCCATATCCAAGGAATCCCTACACTGTTCGTAACTCTAACGACGGCGACAACAGCCACTAATAACAGTGATCAGAACAGATACTGGCAATAATATCATAAGTGACAGCACTTTGTGTACTCCTGAGTCTGTTGCTAAATCCAATGAATCGAAAGAACTGGAGTGACATCGACACCGAAATGACTTTGTTAGCTACGGCGGGGGCAACGGCGACGACGATTGTGTTGTCTGAGTCCGCTGTTGGCCTGCAATTACTGACATGCAGTATTTCGTCGATGCCCATGTCTGCTATCGTCTGTTATTTTATCCTCATTATTATATTGGAAGGGAGCCGCAATCAGCCGCACCCTGTTACGCGGGCGACAGCAGTAATCAGACGGCGCGCAAGCGCCAAGTGAGTCCTCTGCCGCCACCACTGCTGTCGCACCATCACCACCATTACCAGTGATCCCGCCAACATCGCGTAGGACGACTGCAACGGTAACAGAAACGGTAACGCTGGCAGCAGCGGCGGCGGCTGAAGAGCACTGGAAGCAAAACGTATGTAATCGAGCAACGATCATGGCTGAACGACTACCCGACTGAGGTGTATTCCCGATCAGGAATCAGGTGTATCAGTAGAAGCAGAACTTCATCGTGTCCATCTTGCTGCTCCCGCACATTTGAACACTGTGACACGTGGAATCGTCTGGAAGAGTGCATACGCCCGTTGACTTTTTGCCCGAAACAGCGGCACCAAGATGACATGTTCATGCACCCACTAAGCAAAGAAAACGATGAAGGGGTACACTTAGTCAGCATTCGCGAGTCTGCTTCATGGTGGCAAGCGTTTCTCATCTTGTCGGCCGAGTTATCTTTACTCTCGCGTTTTAGTTTGGATGTTTCCTTCGTTGTAAAACCCTGCTTCCATTTACCTACTAAAATATTCTTGCCCTGCACTGTCTACGTCTGTCAGACGATTTACACTGTGTAGGGAAAGGCTGGAAGCGCCTAGCTTATCAAGCAGTATCAGACGGAGCTTCGTTTTATTTAATTTACGAATGGCAACGATGTCGACAACGAACGAACTATGCTATGAAACAGTACCGCTGTACTCTAGAATAGCTTACTAACCAACTACAGTTTACAAGATTTATTGTCGCTGAAAAAAGGTATCATGTCCGTTCAACGGCATTGCGAGACGTTAATCATTACTATGTGCCTTTACATACCATAACTAGTGAAGTTAGCCGTTATCTGTAAATTCACTGCGGACTGAGGATAAAAATGCATACGCATAAGCAGGGAACGTGTGCAGACAAATGGTTGCCAATTGTACGGATGTAAAATCTGTCCCTGGAATACGAGAGCATGTGCTACGCCGCTGTCGGCGCTTCGCACCTATTAACAATATCACCGGAGCAGAAATTTACGGGCGCGTATAGGATCGTCTGACGGCTGCTTTAGCAGGCACATAACAGACATGGTTGGCATAAGATAAGCATTGGCCAAACAGAGCATATGGGATTTCATTGCTTTCAACAAACAATAACTAGCCAATGGCTATGTATAGGAATAGTATTGTATACGCTCGTATACTGCCCCCTACGTTGCTTCGCGCCTTTAATTCATTTCGGCTTATTATAGACTATACATCGGAATGTAGTGCGAAAGAGGGAAAGAGGTAACGCGGGCATATTCATCGGCGTTCAATTGCTGCCACGACAGTCACGCCGCTGCTATGGCTAGCGTCGCTGCCATCAGACACTACGACTAGCTCGACCAATGAAAAAAACGCCACCAGAAGACTATCCGAAGTTCCTAATGTAGTTGGCATACCCAGACGAGCGTACCATGTATTGCAACATCAGGCTCCGCGTATTAAAGTCCCCATCGATCGCGCATGCAAGAAGGCTATGTATGTGTACGTTATCCAGTTAGGCCTCTGCAGTGACAGCGGCAGCCCATGGAGCCCCAAGAGCCTGTAGAAACCGAATTCTCATCTTTGAAGCAGCAACAGCAACGATCAGGTCTGCGAAAAAGGCTTGAGTCGAGAGCCCGATGTGAGCCAACTCGATAGGTAGGATATATTGCAATGACGCCAGTTCTTATGCTTGGCGCTGGCATAAATAAGCAGCGATCATTCATGGAGACGAAGATGGACACGGTTACCGCCACCTAGGCTTACTACTGCCATCGCTGCTGCCATGAGTAACTCGGCAACATATCGACGTGCGGAAAGTCACCCGCTTCATCCCGACTTGATCCAGAATTTATGACAATGAGCCTGTGCTGCTAGCAACGATCTTTAGCATGTGTGTGTGTGCGTGCGCGCGTGCGCGCGCGCGCGCGCGTGCGTGCGTCCTCATGTCTGTGGGTGCGTTAGCAGCGGCGACCGCGACGGTAATAACATGGCAGTAACAACGGCCACCAACACAACCACTACGAACTTATACGGGTGGATACCCGTATGAGAAATAACGTGCTCCACGCTACGAAGCCCCCATTGCAGTTCGACCGAACAGACCAAAGGTAACTTTTCGAACCATCCGAGCTCTCAGTAGAAAGCACGCAGCTGAAAACGGGTGGTAGTGACGCCGGCTGTAACTGCATCAATGGGACGCAGCTAAGCGAAAACACAGATTTGCCTGCTATCGCGCGATAACAGCCGCGCCAGTGTGTCGCTGACCGGCAAATACTCGCATGAAATTTCATGTTAACCCCGTCGTCACTAAATCAATTCGTAAATCCCATTGCAAAGCACTAAATGGATGCGGGACACGAGTCAGACGATCAACGCATACAGTAAATTATCAGTTACCAAGCCTCAATTATAAGAAAATCCACGGGTTGATAATTTCCTTATGAGCTTAGATTTATCGACCACTTTTCAAATCTGCCAGCTTCCTGAATTATTCATTCATTTGATCAAAACAAGAAGGCAATGACCATCCACATCGAGTTGTCTGTCACAGTGTTTAACTAAAAAAAACGTAAGCCAGGTTTACACGTTACCAGGTCAGCTGGAGGAACTCTTTCTGGCTTTTGCCGTGGCCGGAATAACCGAACCTAAAACACAGACTGCAACATCTATTCTATTTCTTCTATATATTTTCCTTTTAAACTTATATGAACTCACGGTATTTTTACTTGGACACCACTGGTTGAACTCACGCAAAAACACCACTTTCACAATACATACCTAACGATAGTTACATTTAATCGTGTTGGTCAGCCATCAATAGCGCAGTAGGAGCGAACTGCGCTCGCAAATAGGTCAACGTAGCTAAAACAGGCTCTATTACGTACGGGCTCTTCGTTCGTAAGGCTTAGCCATTGCAATCGTCATTTTTCCTTTCGTGGTCAAAACTAGCTGCCCCCAGCTACTGTTAAGAAATCTGAGCAGACTTAGAAATAATAGCCTTTAATAATAAAAGGTTCTATGCACTAACAGAAGTTCCAATAAGGTCCCGAGTGATTGGCTGACAAGGGGGAGAGTGCGAGATGAGATATGGGGTGTACAAATAGCCAAACCTCTTCTACCTCTTTGTTCACTAACTTTTGCTTTCCCTGACTCGCGGGCTTTGCCTTTGCGTTGAGCGAACGCCTGGACACTTATATTTTCATTAGTAAGAACTGCCGACTACATTTTTCGATTCTTTGCCTAACTTCTTGTAAGCAGGCTTTACTGCTAGGTCTTTACACAATGGAATCAACTAAACGAAAGTAGGTACCTGCTGTTATATTCAGCACACAACTATTAACAACAACAACAGATGCAACGGTAACAGTAGCAAAGGCTTTGAAATGGCAAGCAAAAGATATGTGGTAAGAAAAATTTATCTAAAACACGCTGGTGGCGGAGCGTGGGGAGGACGATGGCCCTTCAGCGGGCTACTTTATTGCCTGGTGACTCTGTAAAAATCTTCTTTTTTAAAAATAGCTCTCATTTCGCCTTTAACATCATTTTTTGCCTATTACCGCCGCCGTCGCCGCTGTTGCCATGTGACTACTACGGCTGGCAATGTTATCATTTCTACAGCGAAGACCGCGATCACCGTTGCTACGCTACCTCCCTTTCTCCAGGGGGGTCACACAGCCTCTGTACACCTGTGTATAAAGCCGTGTCTTGATCCTGTTAAAGTAGGAACACCAGTTCTATATATGCCAATGCGACGACTGCGAATTGACTTTCAGCCGACCCTGCTAGGATATCTACTATCGCCATCACCTGCGTCTATGTCGTTACTGCGCAATCTTTACCTAACCTGAGGAACGCCGCATCTAAACACTTATGGCTGCTTCAACCCTCTACCTCCTCTGGCGATGACTTTCGTCCCACTTCCCCATTTACGCAGTCCAAGATGATTTCCCCCATTTGGCCCTGCGCGTCTGCCAGGCCTTAAGCAAGCTGCCCCCAGCTCACCGGGTCATAGCAGGCGAGGTCAGGTAAGCCTAAGGCAGCAACAGCGGCAGCGCCGCTACCTAGACTACTGGCCAGGCCTGGCCAGGTTCGGGCAGAGGGCTTTAGAAAAAACGACTGCTTGAACGAACGATGGCACTGGCAGCGGCGGTTGCCTTAGACCCTATAGCTGGTAATTCTTCCTTTTCTACGGTTCCTGCTGCTGCTGCTGCTGCTGCTGTTGTTGTTGTTGTTGTTGTTGTTGTTGTTGTCCCCACTGCTTCCGCTGGTAGGTAAGTTGCCCCACTATCGAGCTGCACCACTAAAACTCACGCCGGGTAACTCTGTGCGGCGAGTGTAGTTTAACAGCAGCAGTAGGTGTAAGCCAGTCCCCTCGGAACATCGCACTGCGACTTTTGCGGCTGATGCTGTTCCGCAACAGCAGCGGCGGCACCGGCGGCGGTGGCGGCGGCAACAGCGGCAGCAGCGAACATTGAAGCGAACGAAATGTGCGCAGAAGCAGCGACTGAGTAGCCAGTAAAGCCCTAGCGGTGGCGATGGCGCAGCTGCTGCTGCAGCAGCAGGCGGAAACCCTGCCGGCGCAAAGACTGCTCCACCCGGGAGAGGTTTCCAGCTGCGGCAACGAAAGTAAAAGAATAAGTAGCTACTGTGGCGACGGCGGAAGTGGAGGAGCTCGTAGCTCAGTAATACGCCAGTGGTCGTCTTCAATACTGCTGCTATTACCTGAGGTGTACGGGCAGGTAGTGAGCGAGCAAGCGGGCGAGCGAACGAGCGCATAAGAAGATTGGGAGTGAGTACGACTTTGTTCGGCTCGGTCGGGTTGAGTCGACCGACGACGAACCGAATGAGTAGCCAAGCAGGCATCCCTCTCTGGCTGGCTAGCGTCAGGTGGGCTGCCGCGCGCGTCAATTATTCAACATCCAGCGAATAAAGTACCCCGTCGTTCGGTCGGCCCAGCTTCCAGCAGTATGCTTTAGCTCGCTTCATTTGTGGCTTGTATGCTGCAGCAATATAACTGTGCAGCTGCCTGGCTCGTTGGTCATTTGCTTACGTCGTTTATTGGCTGGCTGGCTGGCTGGTTTGTTACCTGCCTCTCTGTTTACTTGCACGCAACCCCGATTTTCCTATGTTCGTTGGCCCCTATTTTTTCACACAGCACATGAAGGTAACCGCAGCTACAGCAGCAGTAAGAGAGCCCATCTGGCAGGCCATTCTGGTTGATACAGTGTACCCGCGTGTCCTTTTGTGCCCTCTGTTCTTCGCTACTGCTACTGGAGCAACCGGCTCCGCAAGTCCACTCGCTCGTGCGTATTCGTATGTGATCACCCATCGCCACCCGCCACTGCCTGCCTGACTACTTCAATCCCCACGCCCCTATATACTAACTCACTCGCCCACTGCTCGCTAAACAACCCATGCCGTTCCGTCAGCAGTGCGTACTGCGCTAGTTCGGTGGTAGCGGTCGATCCCAGACGCACCAGCACGATCACGACCAACCCACAGAACGGTCACCGTGAAAATGAAGTGCGGCGGCCAACGATAATGTATCCATCTTTTGCTCGGCTGTTGCGGCTGTTTCTGCTATTGCCTTGCAGTATCTTCTGCCATCAAGGATCGGCGGTATGTCGGGACAACAGAGTAGAGAGGTTTTTCCGTTCACCCAACAGCCCTCTGCTCCCATCCCAACTGCAGTTATAGCTTCTTTCCACCAAAAGAACGGCCATCAGTCCCCGATCCTGCTGCTACTACTGCTACTGTATTTGTGTACGGTATAGGCCAAACTGAAGGATCTACGGAGCAGCAGCAGTAGATGGCCATATCATCGCTAAAAGCAGCCAACGAAGCGAAGGTGCCCAGGAAAAACACCCTCCGGTCAGTTGGTTTGTCTTCGCTTCCTTTAGCATCACCATTACGACTGCCTGCCAACTGGTGCCGCTCCCGTTGCCGCCACTGACTGCAGCTTCTGCAAGAGCAGCCTTTTTCTCAACAACGATTGCTAAAAGCTGTAGAACTGATGTATATACCCTTAGCTTCCACCGACTAATCGCGTGTTCAGTCCTTCGTTTACCTAGAAAGATCACAACAGCTACTTTTCCGTGAGGGTATCCAGTGGAGAGTGGCTAGGTAGTTGTACATAGTACCCCGTCGTGGGCGTCGAAGATCTTACTTCCTGTTATCGTCGCCGTTTACTTTCTCCATGAAGTGAAAGGCTAAGTCGCTACTTTCGTTTCGGTGCTACGTGCTCGTGTACTCGTGCCGCTCCACGGCATCGCACAACCGTATTACTGACAACGTAGTACCGCTCCACCACCTTCGGTGCAACTGTTCGCTATTTGCTTCCTTGCGCAGCAAAGCTAGCAGACCCTTCATAGCTGTCGAAAGCGTTTCGACGTTCACATCGCAATTCTACGAGTCTCATACTTTAGCCATCCTATTTTCGAAGTGACGGGGTAGCGGACCCTCTGTTTTCTGGCTTTTACATATAATATCCGGGAGTCATTTGATATTCTCCCAACTGCTACTGTGGCACACATAGCTACTTCTCTTGCTGGCATTCTAGCGGGACGCGCTAGGACTGACGTCGACTTCTGCCTTCGCTCCTTAGTGTAAAGGCCCCTAACAACTAGTCCACACACACTCTTAACCAACTTGTTCTCAAGATCATTTCTTCATGCAGCCTAAAGGCGTCCATCAGCTAGCTTGGTCGCTCTAGGCCCGCTACCACCCTCTGAAAGTGCTAGATGGTCGTAAGTTGAGTATGCGCGAAGCAATCGCACTGAAACCCATCCATGCTCACTCAGCTTTCTATTTTTTCAAAACTATGCTAGCTAAAGGGAAAACGACGTTACCGTCCACGAATCTTGTTCGCTCACTTGCCCTCCCCCCTTTCTCCCCAACTCTGGTGCTAACCCACCACACATCCTGCTTACTGGACGTTTACCAACGTTTATCAAACGTTATAGATCGAATCGATAGAAGAGAAGATGGCTCGCGTTTGAGCTCTCACAGCCCAGCGCGCAAGATTTCAAGGTGACATACAATAATAATAATTACAGAGCAGCAAAAAAAGATCGGGGGAGACCTCAGTAAACGGTGCAAAGATTCTCTTAATTTTTATGTGTAGGGTGGTGGTCTTTTTTACATCCTCTTTGGTACCCCAGCTGCCCCAGTTTTTTCATCGGTCCATTCTAGTTCAATCCATTGGTTGGTCGAACATACCTGCCGATCGCTGTATCTGAACGGCTTCCAGTACCAGCAAAGGTCAAAACATCGCCGGTTCAGTCTCGGAGATTGGTCCGTATTGTAGGTAGAGTGGAGGGAACCTAAAGTTCAGTTTTTCTCGGGACCTCTTGTACACCTTCTCAGAGTTTGGTAGCGGGGCTGGGGGAGCATGCGAGAGCTATCTAAGTGCGATCGTTCTGTACGGGTCTCGTCGTCATCGTCGTTGGTCGTCTCGTACAACCGAAAGGACAACGGCGAACGAACGAATCAGACGTGTAGGAGCAGCAAAAAGGCGTATGCTACGACGAGCCTAACTACTAATACCTACGCACGTACAAGTTGTAAAAGGGTAGCAAGACGCTCCAACAGAACTAGTACTGCTCACAGCCGTAACAATTGCCGCCGTGGTACCGGCAGGAATACTTTTTATGATCCTTGCTAACAAAAGCGGCAAAAAAAAGTCGCCGAACATCGACCACGAAGACTACACTCACACTGCTCGTTTCGCTGGCAGATCGGCTAACACCGCGGCCTCGCAACTTCGCAACGAACAGCTAAAAAAACACCAAACCATCCAGTTACCGGTTCAGGGGTGGTGGGGGGGTCGCCGAAATTTAGATAAACACTGCCGAAAAGCCTTTGGTAGCATGACAACAACCGCGACGATGGCCAGGATCATCACTGTACATCAATATGGACGCAAAAAGTGAGACTGCGTGGCTAGCAATGCAAGCGTGGTTTTCCAACGGACAACTAACTGGCTGGCTGGATGGACAGACAGACGTCGGAGGGTTGAAGAGCCTCCGTAGGAAAGGAAGGTGGGTTACTACGCGCACACAGCTTTGGAGAGTTTTGCCAAACAAGTTTGCCGATCTAGGGCTAAACTCGAACATTTACATCATTAGCTGCAGTGCTGAAGTAACTGCGAAACTACTTACTGTCTGGCCAAACAGCCCGAGGGTGGCTGATGGCTGGCCCGCCATGCAAGCCAAGCAACGACGGGACAAGCGAGGCAATCAAAAGGTTTTGGATGCGTGTAGTAAAGGAAGAAGAAGGTAAATATGGATCTTTTATTCGACACTAGTGATGAGAGCTGATTCTACTGAGCTTTAACCTGCGCCCCTGTGCTACTCTTGTCGATGTTTGCTAACTGACTGATTGCTCTGCGAGTAATATCCAACTGATTCCAAAGTAGCCAGAACGGTTCAGTCGGCAACAAGCTCAACTGATCCCGTTAATCCCAGTGTGCTAATTTTGATGTAGTTCGGAAACATTGGTTCAAGTCCGGAAGGGAACAACAGGTAATATTGATGACGGTGCAGTAAATCAGAGTGTCTTATCGTTATCTGAGGTAGGATCCTTAATTAATCCAAAAGAGCAATGAGATCCGACAAAAATCGGGGTCGGTCATGACAAAAGAACGTCCTAGACACAGTGGCAATGTTAAATGTATCGGGCATAGAAGATACTTTTAAAACTACGTGGAGGACACAGCGTCAACTAATAATATTAGACTATGATTGCCAGGAAGACCGGAATATATTCTGTCAGCGTTACAGATAAATTCAAGGAATGATAATATGCTGCGCTTAAAGCCTCGAGCTTAGTACAAGTTCACCTTAATATTGCTACTGCCTTGTTTTGTCTGCGCAAGTAAAATTTAATTTGACACAGACAGCATCGTTTCGGAACTCGAGCCCACGTATTTCTCCATCGTGCAGTGGTCTGCCACCTAGTCCTTCAGCGTGTACGCATTATGTTGATCGCTTGGAACAAGTAAGTCACTATCGCTATATCAATCAGACCGAGAGAGAATTCTTCCTATGACCAGCAGAGCCTGCGTAATCTACTTTTGCATACCACTACAAATCTTCTAACGCAAAAGAAACTGCTCGCTTGTCTCTTATGCAGAAGAAAATTCTTCCATCTAACATTGGCACAGTCTGCACAGCAGTGGTGTTGGACGGACTCGGTTGACAATACTAGCAAATGCAGCCAACGCCCATGCAGGGCGAACACCGACCGTTGGGCACGACTTCGTCGTCTCGGACGAACCCGTTTCGGAGTGCTTGCAATCCCCTGCTCCGTTCCCGACCTTTTACACCCCACTGGCCGCGCCCTCGACGCCTCTTCTCTTCCACTATTTATTGGCTATTCAATCAGTAAGCCAGCGCATTTATGTTGTGAGGAGTAGGCGAAAAACGCCATTTGGACCTGGAGGCGACCCTGAACGATGTTGCCTTGTCACAGTGCTCTTCTCCGTATTTGGTCTATATCGGCACCCGTAGACACCATCAACAGCAGCAGCAACTGTCGTAGAAATATCACGGAGTCATTGCTAATGAACCAATCGCTCGTTCGAAGCTAATGCCGCGGTAGCGACTTCTACAGCCTTCGATCCATAGCGCTACTGCTGCCGCTGGTGTTTCGTCAGCGGAGATAATCAGTGCTGGATAGAGGTGCGATTGAATATAGCCTAAGCTCGACGACAACAGCAGCAGCAGCAACAACATCCACGGCCACTTGCAGGCGGCTAAATGATGTAAATATTTAATTTACAGAGTGCTACTCTATACATTGAAACTATACATTGAAATGCAAGGGGCGGGTATCAGTATTTGTGCTCCAATCTCAGAAATGAAAACATCTGGACAATAAAGTTTAATATATACGTAATTTAAGAGAAGCTAGAGTCTGTTATCGAAAAGGAGTTCTCCTCATTCAATTTTTATAAGCGCATTTTTACAGACGAGCCATTTTGTAAAGCCTTTCCACTTTCGTGCAATGAAGGCAGGCACGGAGCTAGCTTTGGTAGTTGCTAGATAGCTTACCTCTTCTGTCGGTTGGTTGACGCCAGCAGACTCAAGCAGGCAGGCAGGTCGACTTGCAAAGGGCACTAACGAGGACAAATTTCGCCTAGCCAAAAAATCTGCTTGGCCTAATGGGAGAATAAGTCCAAGGTATCTTTCTCCAGCAGAAGCGGGGAGCGAAAGGATCTCAGTCATGAGACTGGTTTGCGTGTAGTGATGTGAGAGTAGTACGGTACAACCGAATATGGGCCTATTATCAAGTTTTACTTCGGCGTTTTTCTAGCCAAGCTCCCAAGGGGTACAGGCAAAGCCAAAAAAAGAAAAAAGACTACACGCCGAAAGAGGGTTAAATAAAAGGGGGAGCGAGAGACAAGTAGTAAGAAAGGGTAAAAAAGAAACCAAATGCTAGTTTCGCCTTCTAGTGGAATCAATGCGAAGATAAAAAGTATACTTATTATTTCAAGTATACTTTTTTTATCGTCAACCGGACCGTTGACTTAGTTATCAACTGAAAAACTAGACTGCGAGCTAACGAAATGAGGCCATCGAAAATGTCAGAGGAGAGAAGACACCTGGACGGCCTTACAACATAAAAACCCCATGACTACTCGGCGATATCAGCCGCTATTCCATATCATAGTAGATTATACCGCTGATTCATGAAAGACTCAACTAAGCTGGACCAGCAAAACGACATCTGCACTTACACAATGTATACATAAGTGCATCACAGTATAAAAGTCTGTTGATTGTACGGCGTTGTGGTTTTGTATTTATCAAACACTCGGTTTGTTGCTTGGCAAATTCGATGTTTCGGGTTCAGTGTCCTATACTAACAGCTCCAATGGACATTTGTTGTTTTTTGCCAATACGCCCTGTGTATGATGATCCCTCTGCTTTATAGATTCGAAACGATGCTTCCGTTGTCGTTTGTTGCCATTGACATAATACGCAACGATGACAAATGAGGGAAGCCCCTGAACAACGACAGTAACAATGAACATAACTAATTAAATCGGAGCTAACATGCACATGTGTCTCTTTTTTTCTCGCTCACCTTTTTGCCGATGATGCTGCCGACCTCCTTGCCTTGCATGATCATGCGGACGGTCAGCGTGACCGGTGGTGTGTTAACAGAGGTGTCCATTGCTGTTCTGTTGTTGTACGGCGGAGTGCGTCACCTTCAGACGAGGTTTTTGTTGTCCGCTCCGTGCGCCTGGTGTGTAATACTGCTGCTCCTGTTGCGGCTATTGTCGCCTTTGGACGCTGCCGTTCAGGTTGTTGCCGTTGCTCTCGCTAGATCGAGGGTGGACTAATTGAGACTCGTCGCTGCTCGGCTGTTCCGTCACTAATTCGCTCCGTGATCGAGGAAGAGACAAAGAGGGAAATTTACGAAAAGCACAACAACGACAACAAAAACGCTCAGGCCGCACTTGAATGAGCTGTTGCTATCACCTAAGTGACTGCTAAAATCTCGTAATTGACAGCCTTGTTGTTAGCGGTGGTAACAATGATATTGGCTGGTTCGAGCTTGCTGTCGATAATCGGCGATTTTTTCAATGCTGTCGGTTATGTGATTGTAATTATTATAGTATTCTTCGTACTGTCGATGTTTGTCGGGGCCGCAGGAACTCCGCCGTGGATAGAGGGCTAACTGTTTTGCTTGCAGTGATATCCTGTCGGCACGACGTTTGATAGATGTGACGCTATTCTCTGACAGGGGGGATTGTTCGTAGATGAGTTGCAGTGGCGTCGCAGGACCCGTAGCGGTTTGTTTGCTTGCTTGCTTAAAACACAACGACAATGTTTATGTGTTTGTGTGAGACGATTAATGACTGTGTGTCAGTATACGTTTATCACTGTGTGGTTGTGAATGGGCGAAACGGAAGCTGCTACAAACAAAAGATGAAGTAGGTTATGGTACACGTTGCCGTAGTAACTGTGGCTAGTACACTGCTGTCCCTATTACTGTTATTACGATAACCGTAGTTACGATGAAGCTTTCATTATGATTGTAGTTGTTGATGATGATTTCGTGCAGTCAATTCTCGCGCATACGATTGTTGCGAGGTGTTAACCCTGCTTGCGTCGATGAACCTGGTAATAAAATGGTACAATTGTGCAGGTCGTTGATGCAGTGGCGGTGACTGCTGTGGTTCGTACCACGAAACTAGTCAGTCGTTTGACTCGGCCCGTCACGTCTGTACGAGGATGATAACCAAAGAAGCAGGTCAGAGAAGTGGCATACTACGCTTAGGGCCAGAATTTCTTGGCTGATTTGTGCTGCCTGCCTCTGGATGAAGTAGATGTACCGTAGTTGTTATAGTGGTCGCCGTACGACGCTGCTAATCGAATATAATCAAGGCGTAAGGCGCTGTTAAAACACGAGACCGTTTCGCTTCTTTCTGGTGCTCTTTTTTTCTACCTGAGTTGAAATGGACGTTGATATAGTTAACGTTAAGTTTCAGATTGAGCTGCACGCGCTGCATGGACTGCAGCGGGCTTTTGCACGAGTCCGCTAAGATGCCTGTAATGTTTGTCCGTTCTCCGGTACAAGTAGCGAGTTATACAGTCACTGATCTTCGTTCAGAACGAGAGTGAGACAAAAATTGGGGGAGGGGAAGGGGACGACCGGCGCCGTGTTGTCTATCGGCCGGCCGAACTTCGTCGTGGTCCGTTTTGAGATTGAGATTGGACTCGTTAGAACGAATTCCGCCCGCTACCGCTGCTGCTATTGTTGCTTCGTCGTCGTCGTTGTCGTCTTCTTCGCTGTTGCCTTTGCCCGGAAGTTGCCCCCCTTTCTCAAGTATGTCTCTGCAACTGCACGTCGCGCGGAACGTTGGGCCAACTTCGTTTTTTCTCTGGCGCACCACAATATCAACAACAACGATCAGAAGTGATGAAAATGAACCTTGATAGCTTCGATGCTATTGCAGTTATAGACGCTGCGGTCGCTGCAATGCTTGTTGTTGCTGCTGCTGATATCTTTATTTCGGTTGAACGGGACAAATATGAGTTTAGTAGCGTGGGGCGGGGAAGGGGTTGGGAACCCGAACCTCAGGATGATGAGAGCAAGCTACGCAGGTGAGCTGTAATAACGCACAGGCACAAAGAGCGTAAAAAGTTGTGAACACACGAATCCGACCGTGGCAGACAATAATGATGACAATAAGTGTAGAGAAAGAGGGAGAGAGAAACAAAAATCAGATGAAAACGACGTCCACACATCGAACAGGCACACAACGAGAGACAACATGCGCGCGCGTGTAGTCGTAACTGGACAACAACGCGCGGACTGTGAACCTAACACCTTTCGTCGTCGCGTTACGTGGTGGCGATAGTGGTGACGGCCTTGTTTGTTACTCAATAGCCAGCTTACAGAGGACCGCGAATAACAAACATATGTGGTGCGTCGCGGCACTATAGTGTGACCAGCCGCTGCGCCAAAACACGAATCTAATACACACACACTCCGACGGAAAGGCAGGCAGGCAGCCACGCTCTCACAAACGTAGAAAACAACATGTTCGGATCATGCGGAGCAGTAAGTTCACCGTCGCCGTTGTCATGCTAATGGCGGCGATCATCCCCAGTGCTGTGGCAGCGATACTACCAATGGCAGCAGCTTCAGCAGCAGCAGCAGCAGCATTTGCAAAACAGAATCACTGCCATTACCGACTCATTCTAGTCGTCGTAGCTTTGGAACTAATGCCACAGCTGTTGTCACACACAGACACACGCTAGTGTTCATGCTTCTGAAGAACCTGTGTATGACTATCTAACCTAGCTACTAGTAGATGTAGCCACCGCGCACCGTACGCCCTGCGACCAACGACGGGCAGCGGCACAACACCATTTAGTGCTTGCTGTTGCTGCTGCTGCTGCTGTGTCTTGGGTCGAGGCATCAAGACATGCAGCGGAAGCGGCCGATGATCGTCAAGGGACAAGGCAGTGGCGACCACTGCATATTGCTGATAGACTAAGATTAGTAGACATGCCACGCGATAGATTCGCCGCTACTGTTGTTGCTGGGAAATTGGCCTGCAGTAGGTCGCTGCAATGGTCGCGCGATACATTTCTTTCTCTACCGTTATTTTTTTCGCAACAACGGCGCAAGTGAACGGGTTTCGAAGTCGTTGTCGTTGCCATCGTCTTTCAACTACACTCTTTCACCACTGCCGGTGCAGCGTACGCCGAAGTATAACGACATTTCCTGGGGCGGCAGTAATGACGGCACCGGCCTCGTCGAAAAGGCCGCCAGTAGCGCAATCGCCTAACCAGATTGCAACAACAGCCAGCAGGCAAGCTGGGCTGGAAAGCTCGCACGCTCTGTCATGGGAACTCTTGTAGCCTAGCTGCTAGCCTGACGACACCGATGCTTCTGATGCTGACTTTGATAGAAGACTGGAACAAGCAAGTGGCAAGTGTGGGAATGAACAAACTGAACGGCCGGACCCTTAGATGGACAGAAAGGAAGAAGCCGGCCAGAAAACACTATAATTCACATAGACAGGCTATTGATATTAGCAGGCATAAAGTTTCCCTCTAAGCGGCCTCAAAAGTTTGAGAAAGTCCAGCCACTGGCCGCTTTATTGTCGGAGGGCCGTTATCGGTAGTCGAATGAGAGTGTCGTAAAACGGCAACCTACTAGAGCAGACAAGAAGGGACTAGAATCAACTATGATTCCCCCTAGCGCATAGTTACAGTGTTGCTGCAATAGCTGTTAGTTGCCATTGTAACCATTTGTTTCGCGGTTGCGTTTCCCTTGGTCGCCTCGAGAAGAGACGATGACCTGGTGGCAATACGGCAGTCAGTGGCAATGCAAACGAAACGTAGTAACGCTGGTCGCTTAGATTCTGTACGCACCGGAAAGGACATATTAGATGTCGACTCGACGACGCTCCCATACGACCTGTACAAGCGATAGCGGCTAGCAGAAACGGAGGCCACAGAATAGGCTGTTCTATGAACTGGTGTATTTGCTTGATTCTCCACGGATGCCGGTAGGACATACAGAGAGAAAACCTAAAAGATTCCTGAGCAAGATATCCTCAGTAGTCTCTCTCTATCTCAGTCTCATCAGCTGGGCTTCATAAGGTTCTAGTTTAAGGTGACTGGGGCCCGGCGGTCGTTTCCGCTCATGTTGAACGCGCATTGCGGCTACCACGGCTACTGATGACTTCTGGCGGTTATCGTCTGATGGCGGCGGCGTACTCTGCAGCGGGCAGCAGGTAAAATGATTGTTCGGCATGGTGGGGCAGAATATATCTGATCACGTAAGCATTTTCATAAAGCTCGTCTTGGCTGAGTCTATACTGTTGCCGTTGCTGATACTACCTTGTTGTACATGGGCCATTGTCTTCTCGTTAGAAAAGACAGTATAATCCTCTCGTATTGATCATCTCTATTTTCAGCAACAGAGATCTGCTGCTTCAAAATTATATCACAGACAACGGGAACGACCAGCCGGTGGACAATGAGACAGTGAGCGCTCGCCAAGAACGACCACAAATGATGCAACCAAAAATAAGAGACCGCATTCTACCTAAAAATGTTTTGATAAACCAATACACATTAGTGGGCCTGGAAGAGCATTAAAACACCTGAACATCCGGAATGCGATACTAAATCTGCTGCAGCATGCGTTGGGGCCACGAACTTGAGAGCTGGCGGATAAGGACTGTCGGGCAGCAGAGCTGCGAGAAACATCGACTAATTCAGCGAATTGGCGAAAGCTGACGGAAGCTCTTATAAGCATTCATGTTTGCCTCGACTCGCTTACCAACTTCGGGCGTGCACTTCAGTCTGCTGGTTGACGGCAAGAGTCGCACGCGAGCACACGCGTATAACTTGCCGTCACTAGGAGTATTTTCAGGTGCATACACATATATTCAGTATGCAATGTTGCCCATAGAAAGTGTTAATCTACACGCGGAGATACAAGCATATATATTCAGCCTGTAAAGACTTTATTTAGTCCGCGGGTGTACATAGCATCCATTTTCTGCTGATAATTTCCGTACAAGGAAAACTAGTTAGCATACGGAAAAGCATTTAAGCACATTATATTGCTAAACACATTAAGGACAAACATCCCAAAGTCAAAAATAACTCTGAAGCTTTTGAAATATAAACATTTCAAAAGCTTCAGAGTTATTTCTTAAGAAAGGTTTAAATGTCACTCTTGAACAGCGCCTGCTTTGGGCCTTATAGCGGTTGCATCACTTTACATAAACAGCGTGTATAGCAAACGAGCAACATATAGGCCGGTATCATCATACACCTTTCCCAATGCCATGTCGCTGCCGCACGTCAGGTGAATCGTCACAAAGAACCTTTTTTATCGATATGAATATTTTGCCAACCTAGTTACACCAACTGCAGCTTGGAATATGCTTATCGACGCCGGAGCCACGCGGATTCTGCGAGTACAGCATCATCGCGCAGAATGGCTACTGCGGGCTGGACCGGCCTGCCGCAGCAGAGCAGTAGGCGCGTGTTCAGTACGGCCACAGTAGCTCCTGTGGCAGCTTTCCGCCGCTACGGAGCAGGCGGTGTCAGCAGTAACAAAGGGGTCGCCCGATTCTTTTACTGCGATGACAGAAAACGTTGTTAGGCTCTAGGAGCCGCAAAACGGCTCCAGAGTCAGTCGACAGCACTAGCAGCGGCGGCGGTGACAGCAGCAGCGGCAGCGGCGGCGACAGCAGCAGCAGCAGCAGCAGCGGCGGCGGCGGCGGCGGCGGCGGCGACAGCAGCAGCAGCGGCGGCGGCAACAGCTTTCTGCGGTGTGCGCCGGCTCCACCGGAGCAGACTCACCAGTTGCGCACCCTTGCACCGCTCCGAGGCTTTTATTGCTTTTAGTGGTGCCCCACGGCCCACTAAAAACAAGACAAAACAACGGCGACCACTTTGAGCTACTGAAAGTGCGTCGCAGTACGCGGCTGTTGCTGTTGTCTGCCTTTGACGTTTTTAAATGTTTGTGCGGACGAGGAGACAGGGACAGGCGGGAGGGAAGGTTTAGTATATACGATAAGGACGATAAAGCGAGGTGGGAGAGTATTGGATTCGACAGATTTTGCATCACTGGGTACTATGACTATTACTATTATAATTATTAGCTTGGCTCACCACCGTGAAATGGAGAATACCACTGGATCTGCGGTGATTCAGTGCGGATCACAATAATAGGCGGAGTATTTGTCGATCAGATGGTCCTATGAATCAAATGGATCCAGGTACGATTATCTGTTGAAAGCTAATTAATTATTCTGTAAAGGTTGCTACTATACATGGGGAACAAATGTTTGTCGATACCGTGTCGCAAAGAAAAAAACGGTCTGCACACACAGGGCCGAGAAGCCATATGATAATTACTAATACGAGACAATTGATTGCAATAGTCCATTCAAGAAATTGAGCAAGTTCTGTTAATAGCCAGGGAATGTCCAGACGGAGCCTTAACTTAAAATGCGTAATAGGGCTGAATGAACTACTGAAGATGAACGTAACCCACGGAATTGAGCTCAGACAACCATGCGATTCACGCTTCACACCTCGAACATTGAACAGGTTGTTCGTTGCGAAGCGTACGCTGGCTGTACCCCTGTCGGACATAGATCGACGTGCACGACCGGCAAAGTAAGCCACTCCAAAGAGATGATCAATATAACGAAGAGATTCTAGAAAGCAGTTCCGGTCTTTACGGAAGTAATTCCATTCTCTATGTATGTTCAATAACTAATTAAAATAGCTTTACTCGGATTGATATCGGCTTGTTATTGCCGCTACTTCTAGCACGCTTTACGATTTTGCCGCTGCCGTTGCCGTGGCTGCTGCTGCTGTTGTTAACGTTGACGGTGTGAAAGGCGGCGCGAGACGGCCGACGTCAGGCGAAACTAGTACCAGCAGAAAAAAGCAAGAGAAGAGCGGTACGCTGGTGAGATGCTGCTGCTCCTGTTGCTTCTGCTATTACTGGTTCTGGCGCACGCTACCGTCCATTGCATGCAGCTGCTGCACTCTCACACAATTACACTTCGAGAAAGACGCACTCCCACACACAAAATGATGTTGATGTTATTGAGGCCACCACTGAATATTGAGCGAACGACGAAACGCCAAACAGACACTGGACGAATAACGAACGGAACTTGAGGGAATTAAAAGAGACTGGAGTTTGTCCGGCGGAACATCCGTCGGATGGTTGACCGGCGGTGAGCTTGGTAGGATTGAGTTCAGTACTTTTTTTTGTTGCGTCGACGATCGACGGTCATCAGTCGACAGTCGGTGACGGTATGGCGGTAGTTGTAGTGGTTACATCAGGCTCGGTCGGTGTTGGTCGGTTTGGATAGTTGGTGGGGTAACAGGCCCAGAGGCAGAGGTCCAGGCTATCTGACTGGCGCGGCTGTGCTGCTCGAGCGGCTGCGCTCTTGCTGCTGCGCCTCGGGAGACCAAAGCGATGGCAGAGCAGTAGCAACGGCGGCGCCAACGAAAGCAGCGGAGGCAGCCGCGGCTACTGCTACCACCGCCGCCGCCGCCGCGGCAGCAGCGCCGCACGGCCTCTGGTGGTGTCTTCGCTTCCTCTGCCGAACCCTCTCCCACTCTACCGCCCATCACCACGACGAGTTTTTCCCCCATCTTTCCGATCACGACTACCCCCCAAACCATCCTCTCAGACCAGCTCCGCGCGACCCCTTAAGAACCCCTTTCGCCCCGGCAGAATCCTCAGCAGGAGGCGCTCTAAGAGCCACCCCATTCGTCTGCTTGTATGCCCTAACTTTTCCTCTGGCCCTCCCATCCTACTACTTCCTTTACTCTGTGTACTACGTTTCTTCACTTGGCGGCCCTTCGCCTCCTTCGACTAACCCCTGGGAGCAGAGCTGTGTAAGCGAACCAGCAACGAAGCAAAGTAGCCCAACCGCGTTCAGCCACCGACGTATATCCTGTGTCAGCCAGCTAGCAGCTAGACAGCTTGCCGTTATTCCACTTCACTTCGCCAGAGAAGCTTATTCTACTCTACTCGAGTTCTGGAGTCCACATCAGCGTGCCTGCCTCAAGAACCCCACAGGCGGCGTGCTGACCGCTATGTCGCCGCCGGTGTAGCGGACAGCAGGAGGAAGGAGGGAAAGGGGGGCCTAGTGTTGGTGGTGGTGCTAGCACTAGTGGAGCGCGAGATGGAGCGCGAAACTGCAGCTGGAGAAGGCTTTGGCTGCGCGCGAGATCTGGGAGGAATTAGAGTCGGTTCAAAAAGAAGAAGTCACGCGGGAGAGGGAAGAGGAACGCGAGAAAGAGGAGAGACGCGTCACATATCAAGGAGAAGTTCGTCGTGGACTAGAGGAAACCCTGCTGGCGATGGTGCTCTTGTGAAAGGGGGAAAGAGGCTGATAGGGACAAGAGTGCGATGGCGGCAAAAGGCAGGAATACAGTGGGAGGACGGGTATTGTGCGGAAACTAGGGGAAAGCCGAGGTTGAGGGGGTTACCTGGTGAACTACCATCACCGTCGCCGCTGCTACCTTTGTGTATTATCGGAGGTGCGGTGCGGAGTGAATGAAGAAGTGAAGGGGCAACAGAAGCAGACTGAATGGCAGACAGGCAGAGAACCTGGCGGTAGTGAATAGCAGCCATCGCGACGACCATCGGCAGCAGCCGGCTACACAACGCCACACAAGGCAGCTAGTGACTCTGTCTACCAACGAGTTACTCTACTATACAACGATCAGTGTTCACAGAGGGAAAACATGGTCGCCCTCGCCCTCCGGCAGCCGCACTGCAGCACCAAGCTGCCCCTGTCCCCTGGTGAATGACGATGGCGACGGCAGCAGCAGCGACAACGACAGCGAAATGGTAGTAGCGTTCGGATACGAACCAAGAAATTATCTTGGACGAGCGTCGCAAATCGAAGTCGGAGATCCGGCTTAAGTGGTAGCAGTACCTCGGCTCATTTTCTCAGCCAAGAAAACGAGGGGGCACGAAAAGCTGCCATCTTACTACTCACTCAGACCGCTTCCCGTGCCTCTTTCATCGCCATTCCAGACATCTAACGTTTTCATCCAACATCAAGTTGTACAAACTGTGTTCCCTCTCGGAACTAGTCTGCAACGGGAGCGACGGTAACGGCATCAGCGGCTGCAGATAGCGCACAAGGAACATCTATCGTGGCGCGTATTTGAAATGGCTCACCGATGCAAGCAACGAGTGCACTGCACCATCATCGCTATCGTTGACGTATTGCAACGGATTCGACAGAACGTCGTTGTCATTGCATGCAACTACCGCTATGCCGCTTTTCGTCGTTGTAAAAAATTACGCCAAAGAGACAAATAAGGATTATGCATTAGGGCATATTATAATTAGGTATAATCGAAGAATCATCTAACCAGTACTTTTTAACGTCGTTACTCGTCTTTCTTTTTGCACAAACGGAGAAAATGGTACACAATTGAACCGGACGGCGTACGCTTTCGCATCACAAATGCACACGCCGATTTTCACGTTAACAACGCGCATTGCTGACGCTCGTAGAGAAGCACTCAGAAATTGCAATGGTAGCAGGAGCAGTAACACGAATCACAATACCACGATTTCGAATAAAAATAATGTGAACGGAGACAGAATACTGCACACAATCACCTTTGTACCGCTGCCGCCGCTCCCGAAGGGAACAGTATTGGATAACACAGCCACTGAAAAGGAGACGCGATACACAAATAGATATCGATAACAGCAATGAACAGATAGGCAGGTTTATCTCGCTGCATTCTTCATTCCTCTACTCGCACTTTCCCCTTAGATCCATTAGCTCACATCACTGCTGTTGTCTCCTGTTGTCCTTACATATCGCCATTAACTCGCTAGACCAACTGTAGCGCGTGCGTGCGTGCGTGTGCGTGCACGTGTGTGTATTCTTTACAACGGCTTGTGGAAAGAACGAGATTGAGATATCATCGTAGATCACCATCGAGCCAGTACGACTGTTGTTTAACGTGAGCGCTAAATCGAAACAACGATGCACTGCGGCGCGCCACAACGCTGACGTACTTGTCACTCACTGTAGGCCAAAGTCACAAACGCGATACCGCACTCACTGCAATGGTAGTACATAATAGTAACAACAGCAACGACCACGACAGCGGATAGAAAGTTATGCTGTGGAGTTCCTCCACAACTGCTGATGCTGCTGCTGTCGCTTGTACTCCTCCTTCTCCACGATGACGGCGCATCATGGGAATCAGGAGTGGAGCGGAGCCTCGTCGTCAACGTGCTACCAACGCAGGAGCCCGTGGCAAGACGCACTCACGCAAATAGAAGCACACATACATATACACACGCTCACACACACACGCTCACACACACACGCACACGAAGACACACACACTATACACACATCAACAGAAACATCGCTCAATCGAGCTTGGTAGGGAAAACAGCACACCGTAGGACTGCTCTTTGTGAACCAGGTAACGAAGCATTACGTAGCCAGCCCCGCCGTAGCCTCTTGCGCCTACACCCACAGAGCAGGCCTGGTGAATGGGGAAGCCTGCCTACAGCTCACCAGCACGCGCCATAGGACAGGAAGACACACAAACCACTACGCTCCGTCGGCGTTCACACACAAACTGATCGTAACATTATAGCACTATCAATATCACCATACCACCAGCATGGCTTATAGGTCGGAGAAAAACGCAGAACTTAGTCCCCAATGCGGGTCATCATCGGGGCCAACGAATAGCGCTAGTCAACGAGCAATACGTTAATGTGCTATAGAATAGGTTGTTGTAGTTTTAACGAGTAGTTGTTGGTGCAGACGACAATCGACCGTAGCCCTATTTACAGGTAGCAGTTGCAATTGTAGAGGTCACTGCAGTGACGGCAAACTGTGCTCAGACACTCGTTTCGACTAATGATCGTGTTCCTTCTTTCAAATAAACAGACACATATGTAATAATAAATGCTTTAAAGCTACAAGAAAAAGAACATTTATCACACACAAATGAATATGTGTAAACTTCTCTTACATTGGCATCATCACCAGCGGCAGCATCATTATCATCAGCATTAGTATCATCACGAGAAAAAACACGGGCCGAAAGCCGTCGCTGCCACAGCAGCAGCGGAGCTCGACCCTTCGTTCATTTATTTAAGCGCGGCGGCCAGTGGTGAACAATGAACGGCACACACCGAACAACGACAACATAGATAAGTAACAACGAACGACACAATCAGTAGTACGGGCAATAGTAGGGTCCGCAGCGGATCAACAGCTTTGACGATCAAGCAAATAACCATCAATCAGCTGCTGAGAGAACATTCGGCTCAGCCTAGCCCGGCTGCTGCAATAATGACGACTCTAATAAATAGACTCTTCTGCTGCTGCTGCTGCTGCTGCTGCCACTCTGAAGCATTATTAGCCCGATAGTGAAGCAGCGGTAGCTAACGGAGCTCGTTAAAGAAAGGCGCTAGCTACCGTTCACGAAAACCGCAAGCGCCAATTGCCTGACGTTATCTAGTCGGAACTAACAGCAAATTGTAATACTAGTCTGTCGTTGGGCCCACGTAATTTGTTAGCAGCGGAATTTTTTCGCCAGCCTCTGACCTCTGCCCCATTACCCTCTGCCTGGGGTGACCGGTCGATCCGCGCTATCCTCACACAAAATTCATATAACAGCACGTCAGGCTACCAGGAGAAACTTACGCGGGATGGACACCCGCTTGTCCACAGGGCACACGGCACACTGTAGGCACGCATGCACGCATGCACGCACGTACGCACACACACACACACATACACACACACATGCACACAAGCAAAGGGAAAATTTTTGAGAGAACGATTAAACAGTTGATGAAAAACAATGAAAAACCATGAGAAAACGATGAAAAAATTATTGAAAACGCACTCACTATACTACAGACAGGGACTGGTAAAGCATCGGAGTATCGGAGATTCCTCCCAGCTAACGACTGAGTTTGTTTGGGTGCGCATGCTCAAAGCGAGGAGCGCAGTGAAAGGTAGTGTCGTTAACTAAGATGGCGACAGAGAGAGCACTAGTCAGCGTCAAAGCGCGCGAAATTTGAACGTGCCAACCGCCGCGCTACAAAGCTCGCAGCTTCAATGGAAGGTATTTCCATATGCATTGTACTACACGACCTAAACATTTGGGAGTAGTTGGCGAGCAGTAGTCTTGGTAAGGTTGCAGAAACGAGAAGTTGAGCCAATGCTTTTTAATTCAGAAGTTAACAACAAAGGAATATGATCCAAGGTCATAATGTTACATCAGATTCCCGCTCGTTGAGTATGCTTCAGACTCGTTTTTCTGCCACTCAGGCAGAACATCATTGTCTTTCAACAAAAAAAAATATCAGCTTTTGTCGGTGTAATTAGGTTACCTTAAATAACAGCCTCAAAAATAAACAGTAGTTATTCACAACATATTTTCACTGCGCAATGACGCAATAATAAACAACGACGTTCTTTGCAGGACATGTCTGGTTAGGTTCCAAGGATCAATTTTCAATATTCCATAAGCGGATATAGTAAATGTAAGGATCAAGAACATAACCACAACACATAAAAGCAAAACCGGAGCGAATGAAGATTTTTTTTTTCGGAATTTATGCTATGTTGTGTACATCTTTAAACATGGATGAAGCACGTACATAAATTTGATTCGAATATGATTTTTCTGGGACCGGCAAACAAATCATGAAGAACAGCATCAAAGGGCTTGACACAGACTGACCAAATAAAATTATGCCGAGTTGATAACTTCAAAATTTCTAAATGCAAGCTAAATCAAATAGTAGTGCTTCATAGACATAGAAACCTACCTCCATAACTTGAATAGTAAATGACGATAACGACAAAAAAAGAGAACAATCTTGCTCTGCATCTTTCGGTAGATGCGATGCCAACTCTAGGCGAGCGTAATTAAAGAAGAGATGTTATCTAACTGACCGTAATTAGTAGCAAACTGTTAATATTTAAGAATATATAAGAATATAATATTTAAGAAATTCCAAACTATGCGTAAGAAATTTACGGTTTTCTTTAATCCCTCTCAGCTGTGTAGCCAACAAGATGACAGGGCTCTTAACAATTACGATTATTACACCGACATTAAACAAGCGACACCCGCATTGTCTTATATGCAACCCTTTTCATCAAAGAAATTCAAAAAAAGAGACATTTTAATAGGCAGATACTTCTCCGTTGGTACTTACGCCTAATTCAATGATTCTGCTTTTCGAATATTCATTTGTCGAGGATTAATAATGGTGTCGATGAATTGCGTTTAGCTGCGTTAGCCACTCATGTTGTCATAGCTCACCTGAACTCAGTTTTTTTGTTTTTGCAAGAAATCCACATCAAAACAAAAACTTTATTCAGGCTTAGAAGAGCAGCACAATCAATTCTATCAAAGTATTGAAGGGACGAGAATACACGAGTCTAGCTGCTAGGCCGCTCGTTCGTTGCACGGTTAACTCTGCTAATGTAATGCATTGCAACGTTTTCTAATATTCCATTTGTAAATCATTTGTTGATCTCAGCTTGACCCTAAGATATTTTGAGTCTAGTCTTTGGTGCAGCGGAAGTTAGCGGGAGATTTTGAAAATTAAAATGTACACTTAGACGGCTTTTATTTCGATATGAATGCGCACGAAACAAAACGATCCACGTACGAATGCGGTTCTTAGCGAGCAGTATTTGGCATTATTCGAGTCGAGTAAATCAAATTTCCGTGAAACGTTACTAATTTTCCTCAAGATGGCCGCGTTCTTCTTCGGAAAAAAGCTCAATTTGTCGGAAGCATACCGCTTTCGTATTTTCTAACCCTTACGTCCTAGTGCAGAAAGTTTCCCGTTCATTTCCAATCCATAGACCTATCGAGTCATCGCTGACAAGACGTAATGAGTATTCTAAGCCGTTGTTTTCATTGTTCTGACCGTTTCTGACAAACCGTTTTACTGCGTGTCACTTCGAGATCTGACACAACATTTTTGAGTCGAGAAGGAATCATGACGGCCTATGACGTAGACATTGTCCAATATGACCTTAGAGCACACTAAGAGATAGTCTGGTATCGATTTTTCACTGGAATATTCACACATCGTCTTAAGCAGCCACGATTTGAACAAAACCCAGCTCTCTTTAGGTCGAATTAAGCTTTTAAATTAAGTTTTATTCCGAGACTTCGAACTTCAATTATCGACCCTATATGTTCTTTTGGCACAAGCCACGTGACAGCACGAGGTTGCTGTGCGATGAAAGTTGTTGCTATAGTTTTAACGACCATAACGACCGGACCGTGGAAGTAGAGAGAAAAATTTACGACGAAAGCTGTAACCGACGGTCGTATAGGGACGACTGTATTAATGCTTGATAATGCATCGCAATAGAATTTTGACGAACACCAACAAACTTCAAGGAACGGAGGAAAGTTGTTAGCTAAGCAGTATTACCACTATTATTTTCTTCCTACATTGATTGAGTTTTGACTTGAACCACATATCATACTGGCAACACTTTGAGCCTCTTTTGAGTTGAGTACGTACAATCATAATCAAACCTTTCATTACTGAAAATGTTCAGTGGGTAAAAACGTGTCGCTCTATTGAACGTGCACTGCGATGCAGGCCAAAGCATAGCAACAATTATTTACTAAAGGCTCGATCATCTATTTTGCCGTTGAGTCGTGAGTTTGATATGGTAATAAGCGTGTTTCTTCCTTTTGAGACTGCGTTCCAGCTTCAGACGCCAAGAGGTTCGCCCGGCAGATGACAGCCTTTCGAAAAACTGGCCTAACTATCCGCCAGACCAGCTCAAGAACCTCTAGAATTTCTAGCGGCTATGGAATTTAGGGAGCCCAGAGAAACCCGTGAGTAAAATAATTGTAATGTTAAACATGTGGTCAAATGAAGAAGCATCGGTTTCGCGTCATACTGGGTACATTCAGCTGAGCAGACGTTTATTATTATTGCCGGTAGTATTATAGTGAAGTGATTGATTAGCTTTCACATTGACACTTCGGTAGAGGTCGTCACCTGGAGTGATGGGGAGCTCATCAACGAAGCTCGACGGTTACGTCTTTGCATGATGTCCCCAGCGGAGTCACTTGTGCCGCGCACAAAACAGTCCAATGAATAAGACCTGGTAAGAAGTGTACAGTCGCTGTTCGACAGGATCCGAACTTTCGCGTCATGCTATCGTTATGTGCATTGAGGATTAGCTGGTATAAAATCGTGTGACCACAGTACCCGTGTTTTATGTTAAGCATATTATTCGAAATATTTTTCCAAAGATATGTAAATAGAGGATGACAATTTTGTGTGCTACTTCGATTTGCCTTGCGCTAAATAGTTCTTCTTTGTAGATGTATGTTACCGAAAAAGTTACCCTAAATCATAATTGCAAAAACACCTTTTAGCTTCCGTATCGGCTTAGTGGTCGGTAGTCAGAAAAAAAAGCAAAAATCTACATTACTGTTTCAAAGTAGAAGATACCGCGGAAAACATACAGTGGTATCCGACCAAGAAGGAAAAAGACGGGATGCAAAGGACCAGTAATAATAAGGCTGATCGAGTTACTCATAACTAGCTTGCCTTACTTAAATGTTAGATTCGCGTTTTTCTAGAGTTCACCGAGTCCACCTAAATTCCAGTACACTACTGTAATTCTTCACTAGAACTTCAAACTAGAAACATTTAAGTCCTGATTTTGAAGGCCTATTGTATTTCGAACTTTCCGATAGAGCAGGGGACTGTTAGCCTGAGTTGAATTCGCACGAAATACACCGTTGCCGTCAATAGCAATATACTGTGTCGTACTTTTTTTTAGCATTTAGGTTTCTAATTAATCATTTGTTCGATAGTTAGCGTGAAACATAAACTTGGCTCAGGATTTGTCTCATCCATAACGCAGTTATGACTGCGACGGTGGAGGATGTACATTGAACATTGCTATAGGTAGCGCTCCCGGCAGAAGGGGTCAGTTGGACCCCTGCAGGTTATCTACACGGGGTGGTTACACCTGGCCAACATAATTTAAGCCTAATTTGAAAAGTAGTGGTCTAAGGGCGTTTCGCTCGTCTGTAATTAACCTTTGAGGCCATCATCCTTTTGACCAATTCATGCGCCCTATTTTCGACTATTCGAAACAAGCCATGACACGAGATAAATTATATTGAATATTGTACGTTATGTCGGGTTGACAATGCTGTGGAATATAACGTTTCAGCTTGAAAATTCTCAATCCGGCACCTCTTATTAACGCTCATCTTAGTCCAGTTATGGCTATGCTGTGACAGAATGAACGAGAATCCTTGATTTGCAACGTGCCGGTACTTTTGAATAAGGAAAACGGCAGCCACTTTGCTTCTGTTTTAGCTAGCTAAATGCAGAAACTAAGTAAGTAATTAGGCAATGTTGCATTGAAAGAAACAAACAGCTTCACTTGAATAGCTCAAACACTACGATAAGGCTCAACTTCCACCCCTCCGCCCTGTCCGAACATAGCCCGGACTAATTAGATAAACGAATCAGCTTGCAAACCAAACAGTTTAGCTTTTTAATGGGATATTTAGCGCTGTAAATGGTTACCAAACGGTGTAATATACGTTCCAGTCCAACAGTGACATACTGCCTAAACGTAGAGCTAGCTATGCGACGACGTACAATCATAACTCTTCGTTTTGAATTTCTTAGGGTAACAGTGAATACGTACGAATCACCCTTGTGTTACAGTGAATTCGAAGTTATTCTTTCTATTCGTTATAGGGCAGAGTACTTTTTTACGACTGTACTAATTAATTTGCCGGCTCTAAATCCATTGTCCAGTGTGTGTATCGTGTCAAAGTTACGGGGGCGATGAACCAAAGTGTGCTTCGATGCGCAGATGTTATTATGCGTTATCTAGTTGTAAAAGCTCAGTCTATGTTATTCGATTGTGGATTGTTAAAGTAAATTGCATATAATCCCTGAGTAATAACAATATTCGTGCGATTTCTACTTCTAAAAAGTAGTTGCTTCGACAGAAAACTATCGAACGGGCAACTTCAGGCGTATTCTATCGCTAGGCGATAGCTTAGGAATATTGACGCCGAGAGTTTTACTTGTTGCTTGGCTTAGACAAAAGTGCGGATCCCCGTTTTAGCTAACACAAGTAGCATTTTGCCCGCTTCCCCCAACTGGTCCCTACCTGTTACTCTGTATATGTGACATGACTACGTGAAACAGCTTTAGACACATGAGTACATATTAGCGATATGTATATGGAAGACCTTCCTTGAAAAGCTGACTATTGCAATCACACTCTGAACCCCTTACATCTTGAAAGAACGGAGCAGAATTGGATTGTGACAACGTTCGATCACGCCTCCTATTTTCAATAAATTATTCAAATTCTGTTACTATTATGTTATCGTATAGCTACGAAAGGAGGAAAAAACCTCTAAGATATTGCACAGGACCCGATAAAGAGCAGCTGAAATAAAAACTAAGTGTAACTATGTATGAGTATTTGGGCTTGTATTGCCTAATCTATATAAGATCTGTTGGTTAGCTGTGTAAAAACGCTACAAATATAAAGGTGATTCCCATAAATAGTTTTACCCAATGAACTCAACGAGTGATCTCTCTATTTCATTATTTCTTAACCGCCGAGGTCGTGAATAGTGAATTTTGAAGTTAACAGCCGAAATGAGGTCGTGCGATGCTGAGCACAGCGAGTGCTGATTGTTCGTTTTGTTTTGTGTATCAAATCTAGTGAAGCTGCACGGTTTATTTGTTTGACATGCTTCCATGGCAGCATCCTAAACTATACTTGCTATAGGAAGAAACCTTCTGGTTGATTTTGTTCTTAGGTTCAATATTGGTCGCATTTGTTCCACATACCCGTTACAAATCATTTTAGTTTGCCTCGTGCAACTAATTATAGAGTGAATCCGTAAAAAGAGTAAAAGTTTCCTACATCTAACATAACATAGATCAGCGGTACAGTTGGATTCTTTTGAATAATGGACGACCGTTTTCACCGGACAACGACCGCTGTTATGAGATGGAAAAAAGTATACCAGTCTACTCTTCTACATAGTCACACACATATATATACATAGGGATCCACAATAGTTGTTTCATTTTCGAAAAAATTATCAACTAAAAACAACAGAGCAGAAGTGCGACTATATAGAGCACTATTATTATTATTGCTTAGTATATTATCAATGATATACTATCTAATAATGAACATACGTTATCGTATGATGGTATCGTACTTCGTGCGAAAAGCCAGTCATTGAAAAAATGCATTCGAGAAAGCGCTGTAATTACGCTTACAGAAGGCGATACATCAGAGTGATATATTACCAAGCCAGCTGGCTAGGCTAAAGATTCGTCGTACATCCAGTTATACTGCGCATTATAGGGCTGATTTCGAGTAACTTGAAAAGTTGTAGTTTATTTGAGAAGTAAGGGCATGTAACCTCTGCCTGTTATTCAGAGTTAACGGGATCACTTTGAAGTCCGTCTCACTTTCATAGTACTGATTCATGATTCTGATCTAAAGAATCCAAAAGACGTGCTTAATATATGGTTATCGCGTAGTCATTTTCAATGTCAAGTCTTCCACTCCCTGCATCAGATTGGCGACCGGCGGCATCATGCAGTGGATTAAATGCGATGAATTACGTACGTATCTCGGATGAATCTGTGATAGAACGCTGTTTTTTTTTGTTTATTTTCTGTTTTGTGTTGAAATAGGTTAGATATTTAATAGTATCGAACTTTTACGAAGTTCTTGCAATTTCGAAAAATTCACTAAATTTTCAAAATTTACAAATTATTAAAATTACAGCTATAACATGGAACGGGTAAAAAATAAGTTGTATTTTACAGGCTTTTTATTTAAGCTTTATTCAACTTTAAATACTAAAAAGAGTTGAATACTGCTGCTGCTTTTTAGTTGAGCATCGGAAAAGGTAATTGGCAGGCCGCCACAGAGAAAGTTGTTCGATCAGAACACAGGTAGCATGTATATGGTCGCCTGCCGTCTGAAAATACACAAAACGAAATAGTTCATCGAAAAATCATTCATGTTTGTGTTGTAAAGTGTGTGAAGTAAACAAAAAAACCGCTTCACTGATTAAATGGGTTTCAAATCCACCTTTCCATCAAGGATAAAAGGTTTTTCATCGTCACAAATGGATGAACCTTTAGTTTGTAGACAGGATACGTTCTCGGATAGGCTTTCGCAAAATTCTCCCTATCGGAATACTAAAACCCATTCTATAATCACACTGTGCATACAATACTTATTTCATTGGCAGCAACAAATGCCCCTATCAACCCAGCCTTAGGGCTTAGTTTAGATGGTGACTGAATGTCTATTTACGCTTCCGGCACAGTATACCCTCCAGGATAGTTATTCCAAAGCATTTGATAGAGGTCAACGTCTCTTAAATTGTCTAAGGGTCGATAAATCACTTTTAGATTTTTATTATTTTTTCATTCAATTATGTGTTGTGGTTGGTCCATATTATCGCGACGCACAAATCGACAAAAATTCATGTCAGCCATCGTTTTGTGTAAAAGACCGTTTATTATATGGCCGCCACTTACGACGCGTGTGTGATACCTATGAGACGTCAACTCATAGGTGTCACACAAACAGTCCCATTCGTGTAAAGCCAACCCCAATATTGATTAAGTGAGTTCCGGTTTTCTAGTTGACCAATCGACGAATCATGCGCTGTTATTGAAAACGTGGCAAAATAAAATAAAAATGGTCAATTGAGACCAACTTACATTAGACGTTATAATCAACTAGCTTCGTACAAAGGTAAAAGTAATGCTTCAATTGCTATACCTTTATATAAATGGGAATCGCAATCAACATGGGCGTAAACTATAACGCGGCATCTTCCTTCGTTAATTTTCTATATCGTTATTTGCGTGAAAGACCGATTCCTCAATAGGGAATGCTGACCATTCCTTAAAACCTGAGCCTTTATGCTAAAGACAAGCGACAGCAGTTAGTAAGAGGTTGAAGAAATCTAAGTTCTGCGTAGTTCTCTTCTCACTGCAAGCGAACAACGCAATCCAGGATTGAGTAGTGGATGGACATTTAATTACTGCGATCTTCGAGAGCTTTCAAAAGAGTTTTTCTCAACTCGTTTACGTTACGTTTTCATATATATATATATATATATATATGTACAACACAACAAATAGATCACCTTGCCGTCGACACTTTACTAGTTGATAGGAACACAATTCAAATAACATATCGAACAGGCTATTACTGCAAATGTAAGTCTATTGCCGCTTTTGATTTAAATGCTGTAAGATAAAATTAATTTTATACAACGGCCTAGAGATCACTCTCCCCGCTCTAAGTGCACTCACAGAGAAGTATGTAACTTGTTCAGATGAAACAACTTAGTCATCGCTGATAGCGATAACAAAACAGACAAGCGGTTTTTGTTGCTGCTGCTGGCTGCATCAGTGTTCGTTCTGTGTTGCCCATATGCGTTCTTGACCCATGAGCAAAACGAAGCACGATCTTGATCATCCAATTTGAACACGTAACCTCGCTGCCTAAAACTTCAGACTGTCGTTGAAACGAGTAAGTTTTCTACTACACATTAAGTTACCTGTAGCGGTATGCATCTACCATAGAAAAAGATCCACAGACGCTACAAGTTCGATTCTGCTGGCTTTTTGTTGGCAGTTCGTTACGTTTACAGTTGGTTATTGCAATTTCTATCGTAGATACCATACAGCTTGTCTGTCAGACAATAACATATACTATTAAGTAAGATTAAATCAGAAAAACATTGTTGTCTTAGGTGCTTAGTAATGTTTCATCTGGCGCCAGATAGTACATTGCATTTTAGTAACTAAACTGAATTAAATAAACCTTCGCCCTGTCGCACGTAAAGAAACGTATAGTATATTTTATATACGTTACGTAAAACGGAATGCAGACGCACGAAGCCACGCGCACATCGCGTAATAGCTATCGTTTACAACGTACAATAGCTTCATGGACTATGGTACACTTTTTTTCTAGTGTACCATCACCATTACCGCTACGTTAATATAGAGACGGCTAAAGTTTGGTAGCGGCGGTAAACGGACCTCGTTCGTTCGTGCATACCTTTAAGCGTTTTCATGAATTGTAGTTCTCAAATAGGAAAAATGACTGAAGGTTTATTATCTAAACAACAGCCTCACCCAGAGGAGAACATACAACTTTATCGTCGTCTACTGCAGCATATTTTACTTAAAATTAGCGTGCATGATTTTACTAGCTGACATCATTGCTCCAGGCACGCTGGCGCACAACAGGTCCGAAAGGGAGTAACCTATCATCAGTTATTTAATTGTTCAAACTTACTTGTATTTTTTCATTATAAGTCTGCATATGATTTGGATGACATTAAAAACGCGTTTGTTTGAACAATGAAACTTTCAACGGAGGGACAGGACAATATGGGCCTTATGGGAGTTTGAAAGAGCCAGGACCGCAGGCGCAGACTCGTTATATGACGCGACATGTATTAATAAATCAATAAATTCAACGTGTACCGTCTCAGTCAGCCAAAAATTAAATCCGTGTCTGTCCTCAAAGAAGACAGGATCTGCTTTCCTCTATGGGACGGAGCACCGGTTTACTTCATATAGGAAAAGTTGTTTCATTTTGAGCACCTTTCATCCAAGAATGAACTAGTATATGTCAAGACAACGACGAAATGAGCACGGTTACGATGCGAGGGGGGGTTCGCGAAGGAGGCGATAAAACGACTTCGAATACAGAGGCTCACTTCAAAATACTGTTACTAGGTGACTCGAATGTGGGGAAGACCAGTCTCCTGCGACGTTACACCGAACAAGGGGCAAACCCAGCAGAAGTTCGACCCACCATTGGAATGGACTTCCGAGTCCGAACAATTCGTATAGGAAATCACAGGATCACTCTCCACATATGGGACACAGCCGGTACGTGTGATCATATTTCTCATAGTCGTTGGTCTATCTGATTCAGCTAATCTAAAAATGTGTCACTGAGTGTTCAGCGTCGCGTTGCTATTGCTGCTGCAGCCGAGTCAAACGTGCTATTTAGTCGCTCAGTACGAAAGCTTTCGCGTTTTTCTTCTATCTATCCTCGTGTGGGCGCCTATGTGGTTCGGGAAAACTAATTTCTTTTCAAGTCGCTCTCTAAATAGTAAGTTGTTCATTTCGACATAAAGCAGCAGACCCACACGCGTCGCGAGGATTTCATCACATAGTGCGCTTGTTAATGCGGTGTCGTTTGTCGATGCAGGTCAAGAACGATTCAAGAGTATCACTTCGTCGTATTTTCGGGGCGCAGATGGCGCGTTGCTGGTGTACGACGCGTCGAGCAGGGCGAGTTTTGCAGGGTTAACGGGCTGGTTGAAGGAATTAAACCGGCGAGCTACGGAGCCCGTCGTTAAAGTCCTGGTGGCAAACAAAGCGGACCTGTCACCATCAAAGGTTTACCTCACCACTTTTCACTTTAATGAAAATCTTGTCTCGAAATCGTAATCAATGCGAACTCAATAATCGAAAACCCTATCCGAAAAGTTTGTTTCGGTAGGAAGCGCTGTTTGTTTTGTGTCGTGTTCATTTCTTCGCACCAGTCCAATAACCGTTGTATAGATCTGTTCGTATGAAGCTGAATTAACAGGAAAATGTTTCAGTAAAACACTGGGCTATTGGTTGCATTGGCTGAACCTCTCGGCGCCCTTACTAAGAATAGGCCAGTGATTTTTGGGAGTAGTAAGCATTACCTGAATGTTTGCATTAATGCTCAGTCAAGAAGGCTTCTTAACATACAAATGAATTTGTTTTGTCGTTGCAAATTCTAGTTAGATATTGATGTTTGGAACATTTGATCGTGATCTCACGTTCCTTTATTTATATAAAATTAGATCATATAACGACTGCGCTATTATAAGGTGTGAATGTTGAAGTTGTTGAAAACAATGTTTTCTGTGTGCAACTGATGCCGAAGGCCATATATTCTTTATCTGGAGAAATTCAGTTGTTTCTTAGATCATGTGTTTACCGTCATAGGACACTTCAGGGAAGCTGTATAGATCACTGTAGAATGATAAACGAAGAAACGGTCGAACTGCGTTTTCGTTGACGTTCTAATACCACTCGAAATGTCAAAAAAACCATCTATTCTTATTGGAGTTCAATGTAAAATGGCGTTAGCATTAAACATATGTTGCATAAGGTTGATAAAAAAAACAATTGCGACCTAAACATTCACTGAATGACACTTTCTCTAAATCGCTTTTTTTTACAAGTTAAATTGGTCATATCTATTATATATTAAGGTGCTCGATAAATAGAGATGAACGCCTAGAGGGTAGATGTTAAGTAGTTCCTCTTTGGACTGTGTATTCAAAACTATGCATGTGGAGCTGGGCAATAATCTTCGATTATTGCTAACGCCTTCTCTAGAGCAATAATCAATACAGCCTAGACCGCTAAGCAAGTGTTGACTGAGGTCACAAACCCTGGTTATAACCCTGGTATAAATAACCCTTTCTGGCTGTCTTACTTTTTGTTTTACCATACTAGACGATTTAATCGCTCGCTGTCATAAACGCAAATGGTCCGTTTTTGCGTAGAGGCTGGTATAAAGTAAGAAATTCCCAAGCTCTTCCGTTCTGCAACAACTTCAAGTTGAGAGACGGGTTAATTTCCAGCCTAGAATGGATAAATGCGGCATCCATACGCGTCGTAATTATTACTTTACAATACAACCGTTCGTAGAAAATGGAACTTGTCGCCCAGAATGAAGAAACTAGTAGAAAGATGTCACTGTACTTCCTCCAGTGGTAGAACGCTTCAGAACATGTTTCATGCGCCATATCAATAATTTCAGAACTCACAGATCTGTAAAGATACTATTTTATTTTTCAGTGAAATTAAAACAAAGGCTATTTTTTAAATTTTCATCACTTGTTTCAAGCGATCTTCTATTGTAATCATTATATATCAGACAGAACGTCCGTCCTCAGGTATTGACCGACTGATATTTTTTATATTTTCGTAGGTTCCAAATACGGAAGGCCGTGCCCTGGCAAATGCTCATAACATGTCGTTCATGTCTACATCTGCTGCCACAGGAAGCAACGTCACGTCAGCGTTTTTTGTGCTTGCTCAACGGCTGATTGAAGAAAATGTCAAATTCAATAATCCAAGAGATTATCCTCAAGCAGGAGATGGGCCATTCGACAACGGCATGGAGAGCAACGGTTCATTGGGCGCCGTCCATATCGGCAAAACGGTTTCCAGAATGAGGAGAATCTGTGATTTTATTTAATATCGTCGCCATTTAATGGGGTTGAGTGTTTTAAATAAGCACGTATGAAATGGAAGAAGCTATGCCGTTAAAGTTCAATGATGTTCGTCAAGAGCAGCGTCCGTAGAGGTCGAATTTATTATTTTAGTAAATTGTGTATCGGTAAAATGGGAACCAAGTTCTTATTGGAAGTTTAGCGATACATCCAATAAACTTGCTCGGAAATCAACTGGCGATTTTTAGATGTAGTATTCATGCGTTTTCTAATAGTTGTAAGGGCTGGACACTGGAGAGATGCTTGTAAATAACATGTGATTTGTACTAATTGAGATTCGAGCTGAGCTATCACCGTTATGTGTTACGTTCATGTGTGTGTGCAATATTCTAAGTTTCTACGATTTTCGGAATCATACGTTTTGCGCTTCAATTTCCTAAAACCGCTTCCAGGTATGGCTAATTAACGTTCACACAACTTTTCGATATTCGTACGACTGCGATCACGGGGCTCCTCCCTCTTCGCGCCAAGAATTTAAATCGCCGTCAGATGGCACACGTCGTGTTCCTTTGCTGGGCAATCTTTGTTGCAACGAGAAAGTTTGTCCTGGAAGTTAATTTCTCTGTCATTTGCTTTTCTTGATTGCAGTTTCTAATGAGGAAATGACTGCATTCATAACACGTTGTACTTAAGTCTTTATTATTAGGTCAATGTCCGAAGCATGTCCATATGCAGTCACCATTTACGGATAGTGCAGGGTCTGCGAATACCCGACGCTCAGAACAAAACAATGCCGAGAGCTGCAAAGAATATCGAAGGGTAACACAAGCAAATAGTGTGTGTGTGTGTGTGTGTGTGTGTATATATATATTCGTGCAATTTCTACAAATTTTTGACGCTAGGCAAGTGGTTTATTTCGTGTCTCATAGGCGTGCGACGCGAATCGATGGCTGGCTGGTATCCTAGGGGCAAAACCTTCATAATATAATACTGAGTACGTTCGTTTCAATGTCCACCCTAGGCCTTAACCGCGGTGTGGGTGTCGTGTCTCGAGTGTATCTGGCACTAGTCGAGGTTTCTGTTATGCGTGTTATTAACCGCTGTGAGTAGTTGTACCGTAAGTGAGTACCGCTGTGTTCTGTGTTCCTACAACAATTTTGTCGTTTCGGCTCCGTAATCGATTTGCTTATGATACGGCGGCTGATTAAGCACGTGCCAGTACCAACTTGACGGACCCACAGTAAACCGTGGTTGGTGATCCTGGAAAAAAACAGTATTGTTGTGTCTTTTGACGTAGACAGACACATACGCACCCCGTAGTCCAAACACCATAGCAGTGAACTCATTCACAGCTAGACCACCCTAGCTATCTCAGTTTCTTCTAGCTCGAACAGCGCCGGGACAGTTTAACGCTTCACAGCAGTTGCGACTACAAGCAAAACTCTCCATTGCCACCAGAATGGGAATAATGCCGGAAGTTTTCCTTTCTGTGCACTTGACTGTTACCACATCGCCGTCGACAACGTCGTCGACGTCGCCGGTGTGACACCCCTCCGTTTGCTGTGTGCATATACTCTTCGAATTATTCCCGTAACTTTATCATCACCGTAACAGCTCGAAATCGAAGGAATGAAAAAGCCAAATAAAGTAGTGAGAAACAGGCCGAATAAGCGGCCATATAACCAAGGGTGGTTTGTTTTTGAAACGAGTTTGTCCCAGTAGGGCAACCGGCCAGAAAAACAGCATCGAGTGTAGACGCAGGCACTGCTACGGTTCCCATTCGATGCAGTGGGTACTCTCATTATGTTGCTATTGCTGTCTTAGCCACTGTTGCCCCCTCCGCAGCTGCTCGTTCGGTCGGCCTAGTCGGGCTGGCTGTTTTCGTGTGTTATACAGCTACCGTTGATTCATGGCCGTTCAGTACTGTTAGTTACCAGGAGTGTGCGTACCTTTTGCAAGAAATGTATACGTTGCACAGCTGGTGAGCTGTGCTGTGGAGGGGTCCTGCAATTCATCCGTAAGGATCGTACGGTCGATATCAAATAGTACATCTACCGTTATGATCGCTGCAGCGCATCTACTCAAGTAACCGCTGCTGCCGATGACACAATATGGTTGTATGCTGATCGTACGCCCCGTTAATTGCATATCATTTAGATCACTTATCATCATGGTGGTGGTCGCAATCGATGTTGACATTATTGACATGTATTATACGAACGCTGTCAGTGTTCCAATGTGTCAACCTCAATGGAACTCGTGCGCATGAGAGTTTCCTTACCTGCGTCGTCCGTGGTACGCTGTTGCCGATCATGGTCTTCAAACCTCTGTATATCACTTTTAACTAGTGGCAGCTTCATTTTTCATCGATTTTCTGCCATTCAGAAGACAGCCTCATCTTAGAAGGATACGAGCCGTCTTGACCATTCATATTATTATTCTGTTGCAAATATCTGAACAGAACTTCTTTAATGATGTAAAATTAATCTCGACATTGACTCTATTCTTTGTTCTATATATATATATATATTGAGACATCTTTATGGACAGCTCAGCCCTAGCATTCGTTAGTATGACTGCAACGGCTGTGATCAGCTCTGATGTATATGCATGAGATTTGATCGAAAAATAATGACGAAGTGGGTGGACTACGATCTGTAGCAGTTCATCGTAACACCTCACGATGACCAACAAAATGACGCTAAAATAAGATATACACACATGGATCTACGGATGGTCACACGCTTACAGGGGGTTCAAAACGCCCAATGCTTTTAAATTAATCGCCAGATATTCATAAAATCAATATCATATGTGGATAGATATTTTAAAATATCAGAAATATGACAGTTAGATAAATTTCAAATTTAATAAATTCATACAAGACAGGTATACTTACGTAGTTAAACAACAAATATAATGAGAGTAAAAAGACGTATGTGTGTGTGTGTGTGTGTGTATGTTTGTGTTAGTGTGTGTGTGTGTCTCTGTTTGTGTGTATGTTTGTGTTTGTGTGTGCCTTTGTGTATGTATTTGTGTGTTTGTATGTATTTGTGTGTTTGTATGTATGTGTGTTTGTTTGTGTGTATGTTTGTGTTTGTGTGTGCGCCTTTGTGTATGTATTTGTGTGTTTGTATGTGTGTGTGTATGTGTATGTGTGCGTGTGTGTGTGTGTTTGCTTGTTTGTGTGTGTGTGTGTGTTTGCTTGTTTGTGTGTGTGTGTGTGTGTGTGTGTGTGTGTGTGTGTGTGTGTGTGTTTGTTGTGTGTGTGTGTGTGTTTGTTTGTGTGTGTGTGTGTGTGTTTGTGTTTGTTTGTTTGTGTGTGTGTGTGTTTGTTTATTTGTGTGTGTGTTT